>NC_060912.1:3815640-3828140 GCF_014805685.1 Silurus meridionalis | reverse complement strand
ATTCACTTATTCCCAATAGTGTATTGCCTTCATTTCATAGCATTTCTCTCGATTGCACTGCTTTGAATAGTGTGTTAATGTTGCCGTTTCTATCCAATCAGGTTTCAGTCTTCACAGCACGTGTTTTTAGGGTCAAAGGAATCTGCCGAAAGGTTTTTAGAATCAGCAGTGCAGCCGCCTATAACCTGAAGTACATAACAATAAAGCCAAGCAGATTTTGAGTTGGCCACACCGCGTCCATCTAGCAGGCGTACAATAATGTTGGCATTTTCGTGTTTGGATGGTCAGAGAGCGCACTAGTCAGAGCTTGCAAACTGCATCTGTAGCAAACTGCACAAGCTCAAATATATACATGTGGATTTAATAGCTTTTTTTTTTATTCCACAATGGCTGACAAACGAGAATAAATTGATTTGGTTGTAGATACACTTCACAAGGACATTTCAGACATTTCATTAAAAGCTAGACATTGTGAGGGACGGTCAGCCCAAACAGTTCAAAACAGTTGTTAAGTTTTTTATGAACCATTTATACTTTTGTGTTTTCCATCCTGTAGAATTTTGACAAAAACAAACATTTTGCCTTTGCTTTAAATCCCTAGGAAAATGCATGAAAAAAATACTCCAAAATTCACAGAAAACCTGGATGATGTATGCAGTCGATGCAGCTGTGGCTGTAGTGAAAGGAAACTTGTTGCATTGTGTTTGTTAGGTTTCTTGCTTTAGGAATGCTTTTCATTCTCACTTCATGAGATTCCTGTCTGTGATGCAGAACTCTGTTATACTGCATTTCTTTATAATATTGAATGCTTCTATAGCTGTGAAATGGAGCCCTGACCACAACCCTACTGAACACCTTTGGGATTAAGCAGAACACTGACGGAGCCCGAATTCTCCTCACTCTACATCAGTGTCTGATCTCAGTAATAAGCTTATAGCTGACACAAATCACAATTTCATAGCCACTCCTCAAAACCTGTAGGAAAGCCTTCCCAGAAGAGTGGTGCTTTCAACAGCAATGGGGAGAATAAATCTGTTAGGGGTGTAAAGATCAGGTATCCACATATTTTTAGTCCAAAACAGTGTAATGTACTTTATCTTATCATGCGATGTGTACAAATCAATCCCCTGGCATCTTTAAAATATGCTGAGCTGCCAATAAAACAAAGACTAAAAAATAGTATTACAAATAATTGTATTCCTGCTTCCTTACTTGCATATTATTATTGCTGTTATTATGTTGTATTACATGTCTATTTTTTTAATATTATTATTATTATTATTATTATTATTATTATTAATATATGTTGTTAATAAATTATACTATTAATTACTATTTATTTACTACATTGTTATATATTAATATTGTGATTGCTTTGTAACATTCTATTAATTAATATATCAAAGTTTCTGTGCCATATTTTAGGTTAGGATGGTGCATGTTAGGAACTGTGTTGTGTTGCCTAAAATGTGTGTGTTGAATGTACTGTGATGTGATAACAAATTAAATAAATTCGAGGTTCGAACAGTTCAGCTTTGGGTTGGACAGCATTCTGACACATCTTCTGTGAATGATTCAGTGCTTGTGGGATCGTGGTGACGCTACTGGAATAAAGGCATATTTTCTACAATCTATCTGTGTGATATCAATAAAATACAGGAAATCGCGTATTTTACATCTACAAACCCGATTCCAAAAAAGTTGGGACACTGTACAAATTGTGAATAAAAAAGGAATGCAATAATTTACAAATCTCATAAACTTATATTTTATTTACAATAGAATAATGATAACATATCAAATGTTGAAAGTGAGACATTTTGAAATGTCAGGCCAAATATTGGCTCATTTTTGATTTCATGAGAGCTACACATTCCAAAAAAGTTGGGACAGGTAGCAATAAGAGGCTGGAAAAGTTAAGTGTACATATAAGGAACAGCTGGAGGACCAATTTGCAACTTATTAGGTCAATTGGCAACATGATTGTGTATAAAAAGAGCCTCTCAGAGTGGCAGTGTCTCTCAGAAGTTAAGATGGGCAGAGGATCACCAATTCCCCCAATGCTGCGACAAAAACTAGTGGAGCAATTTCAGAAAGGAGTTTCTCAGAGAAGAATTGCAAAGAGATTGAAGTTATAATCATCTACAGTGCATAATATCATCCAAAGATTCAGAAAATCTGGAACAATCTCTGTGCATAAGGGTCAAGGCCGGGAAACCATACTGGATGCCCTTAGAAAGCACTGCATCACATACAGGAATGCTACTGTAATGAAAGTCACAACATGGGTTTAGAAATACTTCCAGAAAACATTGGCTGTGAACACAATCCATCGTGCCATTCGCCGTCGCCGGCGAAAACTCTATAGGTCAAAAAAGAAGCCATATCTAAACATGATCCAGAAGTGCAGGTGTTTTCTCTGGGACAAGAGAAAAATGGGCTGTGGCAAAGTGGAAAACTGTTCTGTGGTCAGACGAATCAAAATTTGAAGTTATTTTTGGAAAACTGGGACGCCATGTCATCTGGACTAAAGAGGATAAGGACAACCCAAGTTGTTATCAGCGCTCAGTTCAGAAACCTGCATCTCTGATAGTATGGGGTTGCATGAGTGCGTGTGGCATGGGCAGCTTACACATCTGGAAAGGCACCATCAATGCTGAAAGGTATATCCAAGTTTACATAGAAAACATTTGGCGCATCATATAAAGGAAGATGCGACAAAGAAGATCTTAGACAGTTGAGCAACTAGAAGCCTGTATTAGACAAGAATGGGACAACATTCCTATTCCTAAACTGGAGCAACTTGTCTCCTCAGTTCCCAAACATTTGCAGACTGTTATTAAAAGAAGAGCGGATGCCACACAGTGGTAAACATGGCCTTGTCCCAACTTTTTGGAGACTTTTTTGAGATGTGTTGATGCCATGATATTAAAACCTTTTTTTCCTTAAAAATTTACATTTTCTCAGTTTAAACATTTGATATGTCATTTATGTTGTATTCTGAATAAAATATTGAAACTTGAAGCTTCCACATCATTGCATTCTTTTTTTATTCACAATTTGTACAGTACATTTTTTGGAATTGGGTTTGTAAATCAAATACATGTATATTTCTGAATGTTCTGCCAACGTATGTTTTAACTGTTATATGGCTCATTATGAAAAATATACAGTACACTTGGAAATTATTCAGAATTTACATGTCTGTAAATTCTTTTACTTTCAAACTTAACAAAATTAAACAAAGTGAAGGTGGTCTAAATATATACTGTAGTTCACAGTTACTGGTGTGGGGTAGTACCACATGAGCTCATACTATACAGGTTGACTTCATCTGTCAGCAAAAAATCATGTTATTAGTAAAAATTATGTTTTTATAGGATATATTATAGGGTTATATGGGATATATTATAGGGTTATATGTGATATAGGGTTATATGGGATATATTATAGGGTTATATGGGATATATTATAGGGTTATATGGGATATATTATAGGGTTATATGGGATATATTATAGGGTTATATGTGATATATTATAGGGTTATATGGGATATATTATAGGGTTATATGGGATATATTATAGGGTTATATGGGATGTATTATAGGGTTATATGGGATATATTATAGGGTTATATGGGATATATTATAGGGTTATATGGGATATATTATAGGGTTATATGGGATATATTATAGGGTTATATGGGATATATTATAGGGTTATATGGGATATATTATAGGGTTATATGGATATATTATAGGGTTATAGGATATATTATAGGGTTATATGGGATATATTATAGGGTTATATGGGATATATTATAGGGTTATATGGGATATATTATAGGGTTATATGGGATATATTATAGGGTTACATGGGATATATTATAGGGTTATATGTGATATATTATAGGGTTATATGGGATATATTATAGGGTTATATGGGATGTATTATAGGGTTATATGGGATATATTATAGGGTTATATGGGATATATTATAGGGTTATATGGGATATATTATAGGGTTATATGGGATATATTATAGGGTTATATATGATATATTATAGGGTTATATAGGATATATTATAGGGTTATATGGGATATATTATAGGGTTATATGGGATATATTATAGGGTTATAGGATATATTATAGGGTTATATGGGATATATTATAGGGTTATATGGATATATTATAGGGTTATATGGGATATATTATAGGGTTATATGGGATATATTATAGGTTATATGGGATATATTATAGGGTTATATGGGATGTATTATAGGGTTATATGGGATATATTATAGGATTATATGGGATATATTATAGGGTTATATGGGATATATTATAGGGTTATATGGGATATATTATAGGGTTATATGGGATATATTATAGGATTATATGGGATATATTATAGGGTTATATGGGATATATTATAGGGTTATATGGGATATATTATAGGGTTATATGGATATATTATAGGGTTACATGGGATATATTATAGGGTTATATGGATATATTATAGGGTTATATGGGATATATTATAGGGTTATATGGGATATATTATAGGATTATATGGGATATATTATAGGGTTATATGTGATATAGGGTTATATGGGATATATTATAGGGTTATATGGGATATATTATAGGATTATATGTGATATAGGGTTATATAGGATATATTATAGGGTTATATGGATATATTATAGGATTATATGGATATATTATAGGATTATATGGGATATATTATAGGGTTATATGGATATATTATAGGGTTATATGGGATATATTATAGGATTATATGGATATATTATAGGGTTATATGTGATATAGGGTTATATGAGATATATTATAGGGTTATATAGGATATATTATAGGGTTATATGGGATATATTATAGGGTTATATGGATATATTATAGGATTATATGGGATATATTATAGGATTATATGTGATATAGGGTTATATAGGATATATTATAGGGTTATATGGGATATATTATAGGGTTATATGGGATATATTATAGGGTTATATAGGATATATTATAGGGTTACATGGGATATATTATAGGTTATATGGATATATTATAGGTTATATGGATGTATTATAGGTTATATGGGATATATTATAGGGTTATATTGGATATATTATAGGGTTATATGGGATATATTATAGGATTATATGTGATATAGGGTTATATGGGATATATTATAGGGTTATATGGGATATATTATAGGGTTATATGGGATATATTATAGGGTTATATGGGATATATTATAGGATTATATGGGATATATTATAGGATTATATGTGATATAGGGTTATATAGGATATATTATAGGGTTATATGGGATATATTATAGGTTATATAGGATATATTATAGGGTTATAGGATATATTATAGGGTTATATAGGATGTATTATAGGTTATATAGGATATATTATAGGGTTATATAGGATATATTATAGGTTATATAGGATATATTATAGGGTTATATTGGATATATTATAGGGTTATATGGGATATATTATAGGATTATATGTGATATAGGGTTATATGGGATATATTATAGGGTTATATGGGATATATTATAGGGTTATATAGGATGTATTATAGGTTATATGGGATATATTATAGGGTTATATGGGATATATTATAGGATTATATGGATATATTATAGGGTTATATAGGATATATTATAGGGTTATATGGGATATATTATAGGATTATATGTGATATAGGGTTATATGGGATATATTATAGGGTTATATGTGATATAGGGTTATATGGGATATATTATAGGATTATATGGGATATATTATAGGGTTATATAGGATATATTATAGGATTATATGTGATATATTATAGGTTATATGATATATTATAGGGTTATATGGGATATATTATAGGGTTATATGATATATTATAGGTTATATGGATATATTATAGGTTATATGGGATATATTATAGGGTTATATGATATATTATAGGGTTATATAGGATATATTATAGGGTTATATAGGATATATTATAGGTTATATGGGATATATTATAGGGTTATAGGATATATTATAGGGTTATATGTGATATATTATAGGGTTATATGGGATATATTATAGGGTTATATGGGATATATTATAGGGTTATATGGGATATATTATAGGGTTATATGGGATATATTATAGGGTTATATGGGATATATTATAGGGTTATATGGGATATATTATAGGATTATATAGGATATATTATAGGGTTATATAGGATATATTATAGGGTTATATGGGATATATTATAGGGTTATATATGATATATTATAGGGTTATATAGGATATATTATAGGGTTATATAGGATATATTATAGGGTTATATAGGATATATTATAGGGTTATATAGGATATATTATAGGGTTATATGGATATATTATAGGGTTATATTATAGGATTATATGGATATATTATAGGGTTATATGGGATATATTATAGGGTTATATGATATATTATAGGGTTATATAGGATATATTATAGGGTTATATAGGATATATTATAGGGTTTTATGTGATATATTATAGGGTTATATATATATTATAGGGTTATATGATATATTATAGGATTATATGGGATATATTATAGGGTTATATGTGATATAGGGTTATATGGGATATATTATAGGGTTATATGGGATATATTATAGGATTATATGTGATATAGGGTTATATGGGATATATTATAGGATTATATGGGATATATTATAGGATTATATGGGATATATTATAGGATTATATAGGATATATTATAGGATATATTATAGGGTTATATATGATATAGGGTTATATGGGATATATATAGGGTTATATTATAGGGTTATATGGGATATATTATAGGGTTATATGGGATATATTATAGGATTATATGGGATATATTATAGGATTATATGTGATATAGGGTTATATGGGATATATTATAGGGTTATATGGGATATATTATAGGGTTATATGGGATGTATTATAGGTTATATGGGATATATTATAGGGTTATATAGGATATATTATAGGATTATATGGGATATATTATAGGGTTATATGGGATATATTATAGGATTATATGTGATATAGGGTTATATGGGATATATTATAGGGTTATATGGGATATATTATAGGGTTATATGGGATGTATTATAGGTTATATGGGATATATTATAGGGTTATATATGGGATATATATATAGGATTATATAGGATATATTATAGGATATATATAGGATATATTATAGGATTATATGGGATATATTATAGGTTATATAGGATATATATATATATATATTATAGGGTTATATGGATATATTATAGGATTATATGGGATATATTATAGGATTATATAGGATATATTATAGGATTATATGGGATATATTATAGGTTATATGGGATATATTATAGGGTTATATATGGGATATATTATAGGATTATATGATATATTATAGGGTTATATGGGATATATTATAGGGTTATATAGGATATATTATAGGTTATATAGGATATATTATAGGGTTATATATGATATATTATAGGGTTATATAGGATATATTATAGGTTATATGGATATATTATAGGTTATATAGGATATATTATATAGGGTTATATGGGATATATTATAGGGTTATATGGGATATATTATAGGGTTATATGATATATTATAGGGTTATATGGGATATATTATAGGATTATATGATATATATAGGGTTATATATATATTATAGGGTTTTATGTGATATATTATAGGGTTATATGATATATTATAGGATATATATAGGATATATTATAGGATTATATGGGATATATTATAGGGTTATATAGGATATATTATAGGGTTATATGGGATATATTATAGGGTTATATAGGATATATTATAGGTTACATGGGATATATTATAGGGTTATATGGATATATTATAGGGTTATATAGGATATATTATAGGTTATATGGATATATTATAGGATTATATGATATATTATAGGGTTATATGTGATATAGGGTTATATATATATTATAGGGTTATATGGGATATATTATAGGATTATATGTGATATAGGGTTATATAGGATATATTATAGGGTTATATGATATATTATAGGATTATATAGGATATATTATAGGATTATATAGGATATATTATAGGGTTATATAGGATATATTATAGGATTATATAGGATATATTATAGGGTTATATGTGATATATAGGGTTATATGAGATATATTATAGGTTATATGGATATATTATAGGGTTATATAGGATATATTATAGGGTTATATGGGATATATTATAGGATTATATGGATATATTATAGGATTATATGTGATATAGGGTTATATGGGATATATTATAGGGTTATATAGGATATATTATAGGGTTATATGGATATATTATAGGGTTATATGGATATATTATAGGGTTACATGGGATATATTATAGGTTATATGGGATATATTATAGGGTTATATGGGATGTATTATAGGTTATATGGATATATTATAGGTTATATAGGATATATTATAGGTTATATGATATATTATAGGATTATATATATATATAGGGTTATATGGGATATATTATAGGGTTATATGATATATTATAGGATATATTATATAGGGTTATAGGATATATTATAGGGTTATATGATATAGGGTTATATGTGATATAGGGTTATATGGGATATATTATAGGGTTATATAGGATATATTATAGGGTTATATGATATATTATAGGTTATATGATATATTATAGGTTACATGGGATATATTATAGGTTATATAGGATATATTATAGGGTTATATAGGATGTATTATAGGTTATATAGGATATATTATAGGGTTATATTGGATATATTATAGGGTTATATAGGATATATTATAGGATTATATGTGATATATAGGGTTATATAGGATATATTATAGGGTTATATGGGATATATTATAGGTTATATGGATGTATTATAGGTTATATAGGATATATTATAGGGTTATATGATATATTATAGGATTATATAGGATATATTATAGGGTTATATGGGATATATTATAGGGTTATATGGGATATATTATAGGTTATATAGGATATATTATATAGGGTTATAGGATATATTATAGGTTATATAGGATGTATTATAGGTTATATGATATAGGGTTATATAGGATATATTATAGGGTTATATGATATATTATAGGGTTATATGATATAGGGTTATATAGGATATATTATAGGGTTATATGATATATTATAGGGTTATATGATATATTATAGGATTATATAGGATATATTATAGGGTTACATGGATATATTATAGGTTATATGTGATATATTATATAGGGTTATATAGGATATATTATAGGGTTATATAGGATGTATTATAGGGTTATATGGATATATTATAGGGTTATATGGGATATATTATAGGGTTATATGGGATGTATTATAGGGTTATATAGGATATATTATAGGATTATATAGGATATATTATAGGGTTATATAGGATATATTATAGGGTTATATGGGATGTATTATAGGGTTATATAGGATATATTATAGGGTTACATGGATATATTATAGGGTTATATGGGATATATTATAGGGTTATATGATATATTATAGGGTTATATGGGATATATTATAGGGTTATATGGGATATATTATAGGGTTATATGGATATATTATAGGATTATATGGGATATATTATAGGTTATATGGGATATATATTATAGGGTTATATAGGATATATTATAGGGTTATATGGGATATATTATAGGATTATATAGGATATATTATAGGGTTTTATGTGATATATTATAGGGTTATATGATATATTATAGGGTTATATGGGATATATTATAGGGTTATAGGATATATTATAGGGTTATATGGGATATATTATAGGATTATATGGGATATATTATAGGGTTATATGGATATATTATAGGTTATATAGGATATATTATAGGGTTATATGGATATATTATAGGGTTACATGGGATATATTATAGGGTTATATAGGATATATTATAGGGTTATATGGGATATATTATAGGGTTATATGATATATTATAGGGTTATATGGGATATATTATAGGGTTATAGGATATATTATAGGGTTATATGGGATATATTATAGGATTATATGGGATATATTATAGGGTTATATGGATATATTATAGGTTATATAGGATATATTATAGGGTTATATGGATATATTATAGGGTTACATGGGATATATTATAGGGTTATATAGGATATATTATAGGGTTATATGGGATATATTATAGGGTTATATAGGATATATTATAGGATTATATGGGATATATTATAGGGTTATAGGATATATTATAGGATATATATAGGATTATATGTGATATAGGGTTATATGGATATATTATAGGATTATATGGGATATATTATAGGATTATATAGGATATATTATAGGATTATATGGGATATATTATAGGGTTATATAGGATATATTATAGGGTTATATGTGATATAGGGTTATATGAGATATATTATAGGGTTATATAGGATATATTATAGGGTTATATGGATATATTATAGGTTATATGGGATATATTATAGGTTATATGGGATATATTATAGGATTATATGTGATATAGGGTTATAGGATATATATAGGATATATTATAGGTTATATAGGATATATTATAGGGTTATATGGATATATTATAGGTTATATGGGATATATTATAGGGTTATATAGGATATATTATAGGATTATATGTGATATAGGTTATATGGGATATATTATAGGGTTATATAGGATATATTATAGGGTTATAGGATATATTATAGGGTTATATGGGATATATTATAGGATTATATGGGATATATTATAGGGTTATATAGGATATATATATAGGGTTATATATGATATATTATAGGGTTATATGGGATATATTATAGGTTATATGGATATAGGGTTATATAGGATATATTATAGGGTTATATGATATAGGGTTATATGGGATATATTATAGGTTATATGATATATAGGGTTATATGGGATATATTATAGGTTATATGGGATATATTATAGGGTTATATGATATATTATAGGATTATATAGGATATATTATAGGGTTATATGATATATTATAGGGTTATATGGGATATATTATATAGGGTTATATAGGATATATTATAGGGTTATATAGGATATATTATAGGGTTATATGGGATATATTATAGGATTATATGTGATATAGGGTTATATAGGATATATTATAGGGTTATATGTGATATAGGGTTATATAGGATATATTATAGGATTATATGGGATATATTATAGGGTTATATGGGATATATTATAGGGTTATATGGGATATATTATAGGGTTATATGGGATATATTATAGGGTTATATGGGATATATTATAGGGTTACATGGGATATATTATAGGGTTACATGGGATATATTATAGGGTTATATGGATATATTATAGGGTTATATAGGATATATTATAGGGTTATATGGGATATATTATAGGGTTATATGGGATATATTATAGGATTATATGGGATATATTATAGGGTTATATGTGATATAGGGTTATATGGGATATATTATAGGTTATATGGGATATATTATAGGATTATATGTGATATAGGGTTATATGGGATATATTATAGGGTTATATGGGATATATTATAGGATTATATGGGATATATTATAGGATTATATGGGATATATTATAGGGTTATATGGGATATATTATAGGGTTATATGTGATATAGGGTTATATGAGATATATTATAGGGTTATATGGGATATATTATAGGGTTATATGGGATATATTATAGGGTTATATGGGATATATTATAGGATTATATGGGATATATTATAGGATTATATGTGATATAGGGTTATATGGGATATATTATAGGGTTATATGGGATATATTATAGGGTTATATGGGATATATTATAGGGTTATATGGGATGTATTATAGGTTATATGGGATATATTATAGGGTTATATAGGATATATTATAGGATTATATGGGATATATTATAGGGTTATATGGGATATATTATAGGATTATATGTGATATAGGGTTATATAGGATATATTATAGGATTATATGGGATATATTATAGGGTTATATGGGATATATTATAGGATTATATGTGATATAGGGTTATATGGGATATATTATAGGGTTATATGGGATATATTATAGGGTTATATGGGATGTATTATAGGTTATATGGGATATATTATAGGGTTATATGGGATATATTATTGGATTATATGGGATATATTATTGGGTTATATGGGATATATTATAGGGTTATATGGGATATATTATAGGATTATATGTGATATAGGGTTATATGGGATATATTATAGGGTTATATGTGATATAGGGTTATAGGATATATTATAGGATTATATGGGATATATTATAGGGTTATATGTGATATAGGGTTATATGGGATATATTATA
>NC_060912.1:3403140-3505640 GCF_014805685.1 Silurus meridionalis | reverse complement strand
ATACCTGTCCCAGAGCTTATCACATGGTCTGTCTGGACCCCGATATGGAGAAAGCCCCCGAAGGCACGTGGAGCTGTCCACACTGTGTAAGTGACTGTGAATGTTCTACCAGTTAATGCCACATTTTTAGCACCAGGTTTGGTTATCAGGGTGATTTGTATTTATTTACAATAACCTGTGACCTCCTGAAGACACCTTTCAGGGTAAATCAAGAGCTTGTCTACGGTTTAGTGTTGTAAAGCTGTAAAAATTGTCTCTCAGGAGAAGGAGGGCATTCAGTGGGAAGCGCGCGAGGAGGCTTCGGAAGGGGAAGAGGAGAACGATGCAGCTGGAGGCGAGGCTGAGGAAGACGACCATCACATGGAGTTCTGTCGAGTGTGTAAGGATGGAGGAGAGCTGCTGTGCTGTGACACCTGCCCGTCCTCGTACCACATCCACTGCCTTAACCCACCCCTGCCTGAAATTCCTAATGGAGAGTGGATCTGTCCTCGTTGCACGGTGAGTGAACCGTTGAGGTGTAATGGTCAGGGTTCATTAATCAGCAGGGTGGCCTGTCCGCTTCAGCGGAGATCATAATGACTAGTGTTTATACAGAAAGTTGTGTGATAGGAAATTGATGGAGATTGGGAAAATGAATTGCATTAGGAGCTAAAAACTGTAATCTTCATTATTAACTTACAACTTGGCTAAAAGAAAATGCTGTAATTTCTAGACGAATATTCACTGTATAACGTCTTTCTTTTACACTTTTTTTTTTTTTAAAAGCACGTTCGCTTTGTTGCTGCATTGCACATTTTGTGTAGTAAAAGAACAATGCTGGTTTTTGTGGATTCTTTTGACAAGCTGTGATGTGGTTCAACTGGATGCTAAAACTTCACAGTTTTGAAATCGGTGCAATTGAACATGTACTAAACAGTAAAACTATTCGGTTTGTGAACTTCTTGTCATATTTTTGTATTCGTAACATTACTTTATTTGCTACCTTTGCTCAGTGTCCTCCATTAAAGGGCAAAGTGCAGAAGATCCTTACCTGGCGTTGGGGCGACCCGCCACCACCCACCCCCGTTCCACGACCCCCCGACCTCCCAGCTGATTCTCCAGATCCTGCCCCACTGGCTGGTCGGCCCGAGAGGGAGTTCTTCGCAAAGTGGCAGAACATGTCCTATTGGCATTGTTCTTGGGTGTCTGAGCTGCAGGTCAGCACACACACACACACACACACACACACACACACACACCTCCACATGAACAGCATTAACTTGTCAAATATTGCAAATAGAGAATAAAGATTCTTTTCTCTCCTGCAGCTGGAACTGCATTGCCAGGTGATGTTTAGAAATTACCAGCGCAAAAATGACATGGATGAGCCCCCACCCATAGACTTTGGAGGTGAAGGGGATGAAGATAAGAGTGAAAAGAGGAAGAACAAAGACCCCATCTATGCCCAGATGGAGGAGAAGTACTACCGCTTCGGCATTAAGATGGAGTGGATGATGATTCACCGCGTCCTCAACCACAGGTGAGTTTCCGAGGTCCCCGGTTCCTTTTTGCTGTTGGGATCGGGCAGACTTGAAGAACAAACAAATTTATTCTCACACGTACCAAACAACAACCGCACCAGCAAAATAGCCGTTTTTCCTCCTGTATTCACTGCGCTATTCTCTCAGATTTACATGATACACTTTTAAAATCTTAAACCTGCATCAAAAGGTCTGCTGTTAAAACCGATATGTCTGAGATTACTGAACTGTGTCGCCATTGGCTATTTGCTTTCAGTAGACTTTTACTACAAGATATGTATTTAGTCATTTAAATCTACAGTGTATTAATAAAAAAATAAATAAAATGAGTAAAGTAAATAAAAAAAAAATCTATGTAGGTATACAATATTTGTTTTCTTTATTTTTCAATAGGTTGATTTTCCTGTTAACAAAAATCGTAGCATGTTCAGGGTTTGAACACGTTTATAAAGTACCTTAATGTGTTTTTATTTAGCTTATCTTAAGATTTAAAATGCCTTTAAATGAAAGGATTAAAGTAACATTTATTTCAGACTACACTTTTAACACATTTAGGTTAAATTGTGTTTACTGCGTTTCATGTCGAAATTTCCTTGAAAGTTTTTGGTGATCGTAAATTCCTTTAAACATCTACGATGTTTTTATTTTTGAACTGATGTCTGTGTGCATGTCATTTTATTGGATCTACAGTTTACTACTTAATTATCTAAAATATTAACACTTGTCTATGTAGTGGATGCAATATATATATATATATATATATATATATATAACAGATTGGGTATAAGTATCTTGTCAAGGAGTTCAATGACTCGAGACAAATTGATTTTCCTAATTTTTTTTTAATTAAGGTACAATAAATATATATAAAAAGTTTAATCTGTAATTTTTTCCTCTTGACTTATCACCTTTCGTGGTTACAAATTCTGGTGTACTTTAAGGATTAGACTTAATTCAGATTAGTGACTTCAGACCAAGTTATAAAAGTTAAATTGTGTTTAATGAAACTTTGCTTTCTAATTTCCAATATGTCTTCCTCCCGTTGTCCAGCATGGATAAAAAAAATAACTGTCACTACCTCATCAAGTGGAGAGATCTAGCGTATGACCAGGCCACCTGGGAGTTAGAAGACATGGACATCCCAGAATACGATGCCTACAAACTGCAGTACTGGAACCACAGGTAACCCTGCCTTAGGGCTGCATGGACAGTTTTACATTCAAATGCACTTCCAGAGTTTCCTTGGGGTCTTGAAAAGTTATAAATGTACAACTCAAGATTTTAGGCCTTAAGTCTTAAACAGGTCTTAATTTTCTGATGTCAATATAAATTGTCATTATAAAGTGTGCAGGAGCATTTTATTATATTTTTTTGTTTGTTCTTTCTTTCGCTAGTCCAAATATAATTCTCCGATTACAGCTAAAAATTAGAACAACGTGCAACAGCCAATCAGCTTTCTGCTATTGGCGTGAATCTCTCTTGGATTGTACCTGAGACATATAACGCGTTTAATTTTAGCTACAGGGAAGCGAAAGTTTAGCGATACAACAATCCCCTGTTTATCGCGGTGTTTACGTTCCAAAACCGCCCGCGATAAAAACGAGAAAAAAAAAACGCACCCCCAAAAATGCTGTACTGTATTAACATTTTACTTCATTTTATAATTAATAATTATATTTATACATTTCATTATTTCATTAAAAACTCCGGGAAAATCGGCCAAACTAATTAGTAATGTGACAAATGCAATTCTGCGATAAACCGAGGGCGCCAGATTCAAACTCTGGTAAAGGGGGGGTTTACTGTACTTGGCTTGAAAATTAAATGAATTGACGGCTTTGTTAAGGCAAGTTGCTTCATAAGTCTTACAGAAACTCTGACATCAGGAAACATAATCTCCACAATTATGAAACTATACTGAATGGGCATTTGGTGCCACCTAAATGAGGACTGGTTTCCTTTAGAGTCTCTGGGAGTTTTTTTCTTTGCCACTGTCACCACTGGGTCGCTCATTAGGGATTAACTTGTAGGGACGAGATTGAAATTTGTAATCTTGATTTAATTCTAAAGCTGCTTTGGGACAATATTAATAGTTAAAACATAGACAAAAAGTGTGTTTTCATATTAATTGTGTGCGAGAGTGAGAGGTAGCTGGGTGAATGGTTTAGGTGTTAAACGTATATTCAAAGGTGGAAAGTTTGTATCTCCACATTACCAAGCTGCCACTGCTGGACCCCTTGAGCAAGACCTCAATCCTCCTCTGTTAGCTGTATATATGAGCTACTTGTTAGTTGCCCTGAATAAACGCATCTGCCAAAATGCCATAATTTGACCATTTTACAATAGGTTTTTACCATTTGTAACAGTTGATGCTTCTTTATGAAACCTATGTTAAAATGTGGGGTTTTTTTTTTTTTTGGTGCTCAACAGGGAGCTGATGATGGGAGATGAAGGCAAACCCAGCAAAAAACTGAAGATCAAAGGAAAAATGAAGAGACTGGACAGACCTCCAGACAACCCAGTTGTTGATGTGAGGAGATTTTGCACATGCGAGACGTACTAGAAATTAGATGACGTGTATATTAAAAAATTAACATTGTAACAGTTTTAGGTTGATGCTGACCTTTTTCTTGTGCTCTTTCAGCCAACCATTAAATTTGACCGCCAGCCAGAATATCTCGACTCGACAGGCGGCACGCTGCATCCGTACCAGCTGGAAGGATTGAACTGGCTGCGTTTCTCCTGGGCTCAGGGTACTGACACCATTCTAGCTGATGAGATGGGCTTGGGAAAGACTGTGCAGACTGCTGTTTTTCTTTACTCGCTCTACAAAGAGGTGTGTATGTATGTGTGTTGGGGGAGGGTGTGGGCTGAGCCTTTTATAGAAGTGAGCGGTTGCCATTTTAAATCTATCAATGGATGTACAAATTTAATCAACATGGATGGCCAGTCTGCATAAAGATTGGGGCTAGAAAATGGTATGGCTGCCATCTGTTGGCCGAAGTGCAGAATGCAAGGATTTATTTAATTTTTTCAGGTAATCATGTGGAAATGATGCGCATGTATTGTCTCAGTAAACAAAATCTTAGCTTCAATTTATCTCTTTTTTTTTTTTTTTAGGCCGAATTAAAAATAATTTTATTAAATTAAGACAAAGCAAAGGGTTTAATACACAGAGGTTTTTGTAAAATATATGGTTATTGCATTGCCTGTGATGTGTGTCGGAGTATAACAATCTTATTTAATTTGCAGTGTATCGTCTCTTTTAAAACCGTATATGAACTAATTTGATTTGTGAAAGCATTTTAAGGTTTAAAACGCTTTATTTAGATTAAAGAAATGTATTTTGTAATGCCATATTGTAAATTTATATATATATATATATATATATATATATATATATATATATATATATATATATATATATATATATATATATATATAGTGTGTGTGTGATACAAATACAAATTTGTATCGGTGGTGCCACAGATTATGAAACTCACGGTTTAGATTCCCATTTTGGTTTTTAAGGTTGGTTATCGCTGATAAGTCGTTGATAGTTTTTCAGATCAGCAAAAAAAGAGGAAGGATACACATAATTAGAGATAATTGACTTTCTGCTTATTAGAAGAAAAGTTACAGTAAGGAAATTCTTCCATACATGCATTTTACATTTAATTAAGTGAGAGGTGTTTGAAGTGCTTCTGTTCCTCCGCTAACCATTGTTGTTGACTGATCAACACTTCACGTGAACACATGCTCTTTTGTGTGAAGTTAAGGAATTTTAAATGCAAACAAAAAACTAAAAGATCTTGTCCTAAAGATTGGGGCGTCAGACCGCTGA
Organism: Silurus meridionalis; assembly: GCF_014805685.1. Lineage (NCBI taxonomy): Eukaryota > Metazoa > Chordata > Actinopteri > Siluriformes > Siluridae > Silurus > Silurus meridionalis. Next base: position 3,500,276 of record NC_060912.1, on the reverse strand, counting down.
GCAAAGTCCTTCCCGGGCACATCCCAAAGATTCTTAATGGGGTTAAGGTCTGGACTCTGTGGCGGCCAATCCATGTGTGAAAATGATCTCATGCTCCCTGAACCGCTCTTTCACAATTTGACACTGATGAATCCTGGCATTGTCATCTTGTAATCTGTCCGTACCATCAGGGAAGAAAAATTACATTGATGAAATAACCTGGTCATTCAGTATATTCAGGTAGTCAGCTGACCTCATTCTTTTGGGACATAACGATGCTGAACTGAGACCTGACCAACTGCAGCAACCCCAGATCATAGCACTGCCCCCACAGGCTTGCACACCTCATGCCTAGTTCCTACCGTACATCAGTTCATTCACCTCTCTTCTTACCCTGATGCACCAATCACTCTGGAACACTCTGGACTTATCAGACCACATGACCTTCTTCCATTGCTCCAGAATCCAATCTTTATGCACTCTAGCAAATCTGAGCCTTTTTTCCCCCGATTAGCCTCACTGATAAGCGGCTACACAGCTGTTTAGTCCCAATCTTTTGAATTTCCTTCGCATTGCTCTTACTTTAACTATTAAACATAGTCATGAGTTCTTTTACCAAACGTTTAAGTGATCGCCGATGACCAGCTTTCTTTCCGACCACATTTCTTCCTCAATGATGATGGTTCCCCACTATACTTCCAGTTTTTAATAATGCGTTGGACAGTTTTTGGACAGTAAAAATACATTTGCTTTAAGCATCCATTTTCACTGTCTTAGTCTTTATATATATTTGCATTGCATATGCATATATGTAAAATTATCCACTTATATATTAAATGCTGCAAACATATTTACACATTTATCTGCACTTGTCAATTTGATGATAAACTGCATTTTGTTGCTGTGTACCTGCAATGACGAAAAAATCTATCAAGACATGAACATGATCGCATCCATTCAATATTTCATTTTCTTGCTTTTCAGGGTCACTCTAAAGGGCCGTTCCTGGTCAGTGCCCCTCTCTCTACCATTATTAACTGGGAAAGAGAGTTTGAGATGTGGGCTCCTGACATGTACGTGGTCACATATGTAGGGGACAAGGACAGCAGAGCTGTCATCCGAGAGAACGAGTTCTCGTTTGAGGACAATGCAATCCGTGGAGGCAAAAAGGCTTCCCGGATGAAGGTATGTTTGTTTTTTGTTTGTTTGTTTTTGCAGCTTTTTTTTTAAAGCCTTTCTATTATAACCTTGACTATAAAAAATAATTTTATTGAAACTATTTGTGTATGACTGCATTTTTGTACAATGATCAGTTGCATATCATGGATGAGATATTGTGTGTTCTAGAGTCTATTCCTTTTAAAGTCTAGACATGTCCGTTGATTGGCTGTTTATCGATATTAGGCATTTTTGGTTATCAACTTCTTTTTCTACTCTCTTGGTGTTCCATAACTTTTCTGTTCATTGCATTATATAGAAAGAGGCTTCAGTAAAGTTTCATGTGCTGCTGACTTCCTATGAGCTTATCACTATTGACATGGCCATCCTGGGATCCATTGACTGGGCCTGTCTGGTGGTGGACGAAGCCCACAGACTCAAAAATAACCAGTCCAAGGTGAGTCTAAAGACTTCAAGACAAACCTGGAGTAGTCCGTGATGGACACCTTTACCGCTAAGGTTTATAGGAGATGTTTCTCGATATAAAATGCCGATTGGATAGTATAGGTATAGAAAAAAGCTGATTCAGTGATCCCTGATAAACTCTACCAAGACCATAAACCTGTCTGGAAACATTAACGTCCTCCCCTGCCTGTATTAAGTGGAATATGACCTCAGTTTTGTACGGCGATGACACGGATCTGAATGATGGTTCATTATAGCTGACATGTACTACTTTGTGCTAGTTTTGTTTGCATGTTTTGTAATGTCCCCTGCGAGTGATGAGACTGCCTGAATGGATGAACTTTTGTATCCTGATGCTGTGTGTGTGTGTGTGTGTGTGTGTGTGTGTGTGCGCTACAGTTTTTCCGAGTGCTGAATAATTACCCTCTTCAGCACAAACTGCTGCTTACGGGAACACCTCTACAAAACAACCTAGAGGAGCTTTTCCACCTGCTCAACTTCCTTACGCCAGAGAGATTTAGGTAGGGTGTGTGTGTGTGTGTGTGTGTGTGTGTATATTTGGACAGAGCAGGGCTCTGACCATTATATCGCCCCAAAATAAACCGGATTTCTTTCTTTCTTCCCCCTCCTTTAGCAACCTGGAGGGCTTCCTTGAAGAATTTGCAGATATTGCTAAAGAAGACCAGATCAAGAAACTCCATGACATGCTGGGACCGCACATGCTCCGAAGACTCAAAGCCGACGTGTTCAAGCACATGCCCTCGAAGACCGAGCTCATCGTCCGAGTCGAGCTCAGTCCCATGCAGAAGTAAGTAGGGAAAGAATGAACAGCGTTGGTGTTCGAGTAAAGCAGAACGACCTGCGATTAAAAAAAAAAAAAAAGTTTAAGTGAATTTCACCCCCTGTTTTTCTCTATTCTTTGCCTTGAAGAGACCTTAAGTACAGTCTTTGTGCTTTGTAGGAAATATTACAAGTTCATCCTTACCCGCAACTTTGAGGCCCTGAACACTCGAGGAGGTGGAAATCAAGTGTCCTTGCTGAATGTGGTAATGGACCTGAAGAAGTGTTGCAATCACCCCTACCTTTTCCCCGTAGCTGCTATGGTAAGCTGGGTTTTTTTTTTTTTTTTTTTTTTTTTTTTTTTTTTTTTTTTAAAATGAGATTTTCACCTGGACAAAATAATTATTTGTTGACATTAATATTCAGATCTGTACAAAATCACACCATCTACATAATTAACCATGAAAGAACCCCCTTTAAGAGCTGCTCTCTTGCCCAGTGTTTTACTTGCTGGAAAGATAGTGTCAACTTTTCTCTTAAGGCAATCGGGAATGTTTGTATAAAAATTCTCTATAAATAAATATTTAAGTACATATATTTTATGTACATAAATCGAGTTTATACAGATCTGCCCCTTGCTGGTTTTCTATAAGATAAAGAACAAAAATTCATAACAATTGCTATATGTCTTGGTCCCAGAAAAGATAAATCTCAATATACTTTTTTCCATTTCTCCTTGTTTCTTTTTTTTTTTTTTCCTTATGTACAAGTGATTTCATATCCCTCTCCGGGGTGAACAGGTCTGACCTCTTGATAGTGGATAGTTATTGCTGATTAATCAACTGAATTTTTTTTTTTTAAACTCACACTTAAGTAAAATAGTACTAAACTTTATTACAAAAATACAAAACCCAGCACTGAATCATAAAAATGTGCTAAATTCAATAGATATAAATATTAATTGTATTAATGAATATTGAGGGGAAAAATAAGACATTAATTTAAACTGAAACAAAAAGTAACACAAAATCGATAAAAAAAAAAAAAGATACTTCAAATAAACAGCAAGTGATTTGCCTCTAGAGGCCGCTATTGTACTGTATATTAACATTGGACCTTTTCAGCCGCTCCAGCAACCTTAAAAATCTATCGGTCTAGATTTTAGCTTATAGTTCCAGCAATCAACTATCGGTGCTGATTTATCAGTGAAACCGAGGAATCGGTTGACCTTGAGTCTGAATATAGTTACTGTAGATTCAGGGTCTTTAACTGGTTATAATCTGATTCCTGGCTGGTTTATAACAGGAAGCACCCAAGATGCCAAATGGGATGTATGACGGCAGTGCCCTCTCAAAGTCTTCCGGGAAGCTGATGCTGCTCCAAAAAATGCTTCGCAAGCTGAAAGACGGAGGGCACCGAGTGCTTATCTTTTCTCAGGTATGTGCACGTGCATGCATAAGCAGGTACAAGCCAAGCTGTATGTGCTAGAAAGAAATAGCTTATTTATGAGTTTCTTGGTGTAGATGACTAAAATGTTGGACCTGCTGGAAGACTTCCTGGAAAATGAGGGCTACAAATATGAACGTATTGATGGAGGAATCACTGGTGCGATGAGACAGGAAGCAATCGATCGCTTCAATGGTAAGTATTAATTAATCGACTAAAACACTACTGATCTAGAAATGTTCTTTCCATCTATATTGTATGAAAACAAATATTCTGTGTCTTTGCCAATGAATAAACTCTTCTCATTTGTCCCACAGCTCCTGGTGCTGTTCAGTTTGTGTTCCTTCTGTCTACTAGAGCTGGAGGATTGGGTATTAACCTGGCTACAGCTGACACGGTTATTATCTACGACTCCGACTGGAACCCTCACAATGACATTCAGGCAGGTTCATTTGTAACATCACAGCCGTTCAAGAAAACCAGAGGTGCCCAAACCTTTTGTTTCTGTGAAGAGCCAAAAACCAAACATATCACCGAACATGTTCTTATCAAAGTTGCCATGGTTTCTTTCATTTGATATATGATAAATAAAATGTAAATAAATAAAATATAATTAAAATAATAAATAATTACAGTAAAAAAAGAAACTTGATTCAGTAATTCATTTTAGTTCAGTGAAACTTATCCGATTTATTGTGCAAGTCAAGGCCTAATACAGCTTCATTCAATTATGTCCAATGAAATAAATGTATGAATACATTTTTTTAATAATAATTTTTTGAAAGTCCCCCTCTTTGGCCCACTGGTTCTAGTTTTGGCATCTCTGAAGTAAACACAGCTAATTTTGGCAGTTTGGCTTTCTGTTGACTTGAGTGATTATTATTTTTTTTTTTGTGTAGGCTTTCAGCAGAGCTCACCGAATTGGTCAGAACAAAAAGGTCATGATCTACCGCTTTGTCACCAAAGCCTCTGTTGAGGAACGAATTACTCAGGTATAGACGGTTTCTATCATTTTGTTGAACCTCTAAATGCTCATTTCTCTCGCATCTTTTTTTTTTTTTTAAACTTAAACATTTTTCTTTTCTGTGGTCAAGGTGGCCAAGAAGAAGATGATGCTGACCCACTTGGTGGTTCGACCTGGTTTGGGCTCTAAAACAGGCTCCATGTCTAAGCAAGAGCTGGATGATATTCTTAAATTTGGCACAGAGGAACTCTTCAAGGATGATGGAGAAGGTGATTACATTGTCTTGTGAGAATCAGATGTTCTGCTCAGTCTGTTTTATCATGTATTTTGTAAAGGAAGACAATAAGTGTGAAAATTTTTTTTGTAAACTTTATCAGGGGAGAACAAAGAGGAGGACAGCAGCGTGATTCACTACGACGACAAGGCCATTGACCGGCTCCTGGACCGTAACCAGGATGCCACAGATGACACCGAGCTTCAGAGTATGAACGAGTATCTCAGTTCCTTCAAAGTTGCACAGTACGTGGTCAAGGATGAGGAAGACGAGGTAGATCTTTCACAAATTTTATTTATCGAGTTAAAGCGCTAACCGATTTGTTGTGTTGAAATAAAATGTCCTCTTTGTTTTCGACAGGAGGAGGAGGTGCAGAGGGAGATCATTAAGCAGGAGGAGAGCGTGGATCCGGATTATTGGGAGAAGTTGCTGAGGCATCACTATGAGCAGCAGCAGGAAGATTTGGCTCGCAACCTTGGGAAGGGCAAGCGCATCCGTAAACAAGTCAACTACAATGACGGATCCCAAGAAGACAGAGGTATTGTTTGTTCGGGAATTCGGACAGGGTTCGAATCTAAACCGCACATTTGGAGTAAAGTTCGGGATTGGATGCATTCAGAAAACCTAAATGATGGCCAGCCTTTCAATGTGATACACCATGGGCTAAATATTTTTTGTCTTTTTTTTTCACCCCTACAAGCAGACTGGCAGGATGATCAATCTGATGGCCAGTCAGATTACTCTGTTGCCTCAGAGGAAGGAGATGAGGACTTTGATGAACGGGCAGAAGGTAAAATGTTTCATTGATGGCACGAATGCTGTAAAATTTGCTTTACCTGAAGAAATAGTTATTTCAGATGTTCTAATCTGTTTATTTTAATTTTTCTCAAATGTAGCAAACTCCCGTAGACCCAACAGAAAAGGGCTCAGAAATGACAAGGATAAGCCTTTACCCCCCCTGCTGGCCAGAGTGGGAGGCAACATCGAGGTGAGCTAAATAATCACCAATAAAATACCATTTACAGCAATTTTCTCCTTTTTTAACATGGCATTTTTTTGTTGTAGGTGTTGGGTTTCAATGCTCGCCAGCGGAAGGCCTTCTTAAACGCTGTAATGCGTTATGGAATGCCACCCCAGGATGCTTTCACCACCCAGTGGCTGGTTCGAGACCTACGAGGGAAATCTGAAAAGGAGTTCAAGTGCGTCTTTTGATGATTGATGTGCATCAGGAATCTCGGTCTGAGTATTATGTGATCCTCATGGTTTGATTTCCCCCTCACAGGGCATATGTGTCACTTTTTATGAGGCACTTGTGCGAGCCTGGTGCCGATGGTGCTGAAACCTTTGCTGACGGTGTGCCGCGAGAAGGCCTGTCACGACAACACGTTCTCACTCGAATCGGGGTGATGTCGCTGATCCGCAAGAAGGTAAAACCGCTTTGTTGTTTCTTGGTTTGTTCTGCTGCTCATGTTGAAATATAAACGTTTACTTGACTCAGTGCTGTTTGGTGGCAGTTATACTTCATTTTGTTTCATTTTAGTTGTATTGACTGTTTCCAGGTGCAGGAATTCGAGCATGTGAATGGTCAGTGGTCCATGCCCTGGATGATGGAGCTGGAGGAAAATAAAAAGGTTGCGGCTGCTGGCCACCCCGACTCACCTGGGAAAACTCCTTCCACTGGCACTCCAGCTGACACGCAACCCAATACACCGGTTCCAGGTTGGCATCATTTTCCAAGTATTTCTAAAGGCTTTTAATTAAAATCCAGCTGGAAAACAGAATTTATATGTATTAGTGATGTGCATCTCTATTAGTGACGCTGGTGTGATTCACATCTCGAAGCATAGCCAACGATCGAATACCGCAAAGATGATAAATATTCGTCACATTTTAAATTTAAAAAAGGATCACGTAAAAGTATAGTGCATCTACTAATAATTATATATAAATAAATCATTTTATATCTATGCAAATGTGTTAAATTCTATCTGATACACACTTTAAATCAATGCGTTCACTTTTATTTACTTTTGAAAAGAGACGTGGCTGACGTGAGGAAGGCGAGAGGAGTAGGAGGGTTATTAAGGGATACACGCCGCATTCGCACAACTTTACTATTCACTATATTCCTCAACATTTTATTTATTTTTATTATTATTAACCTTTGCGTGGAAACGGATTACACACGTTTTCAGCCTCATTTAGTTCAGATTCAGGCCAACAAGTTTCCAAAGTTTACATACAATACAATAGAAATGAAACTTGGATATATTTTAGTCAATGTGCAGCTTGTATATAAGTACAGATTTACTGTCCTCTGAAAACAACTCAACATTGTCATTATTGTAAAAATAGCTGGCAACATAAGTGAGTACACCCTAAGTGACGACAGCTGTACATCGTGTAACCAGGCAAAGCCACGTGTCCTATTCATCATGTTTCTGTTTTTTTTTGTTTGTCAGAACCATACAAATTTGTGTATCTTGTATTAGAGCAGTTAAAATGTGGTGCTTTGAGTACAATTTTCTCTCATACCAGACAACTTAATGTTTAACATGGCACCTCATGGTAAAGACTCTGTGAGGATTTGAGAAGTAGAATTGTTGCTCTCAACAAAGATGCCGAGGCTGTAAGATCAGTAACACCCTGAAACTGAGTTACAGTACAGTGGTCAGGGTCTAACAGAGGTTTTTTAAGATGGGTTCCACTCTGAACAGACCTCATAATGGTCCATTAAAGAAGGCCCATCCTCATCTGGGTTGCACCAAATGTCCATTTGAAGCAGATATACAATGTTGCGGGGTACAGTGATGATGATCAGAAGCGAACTGTATTCCTGAGTCAGTGTAGCAGACTGTTGACGTTAATCACGATTTAAATATTTGAATCCATTGACAACCTTCATTCTCCTCTCCACAGAAGATAACTCCAAGACAGAAGATGGAAATAAAGAGACTGAAAAAGAGAAGGAGGGAAGAAGGATGGTGAAATGGAACAGCAGAGCAAAAAGATAGAGGATGAGGTGAGTGGTAAAAGAATTTATTTAATTTTACATAATGGAATTTTTTTCTGCCCTCGAATCGTTACAACTTTTAAATCCCGTCTTTAGGTCATCGCTATTCCTGACGACGACGAGAAAATACCCTCCCCTGCCGAACAGACAGAAAAAGGAGAGAAAGACCTCGCTTTGGCTTCTACTACGGAGACGGAAAAAACAGGAAATGGGGAAGATGAGAAAGTAAAGACATCCGGCGACGCTGCGGAGCAAAGCAAGACTTCTGACGAGGCGAAGGCTGAAGAGTCTAAAAATAAAAAGGAGGAATCCACAAACACGGGTGATTAGTTTGAGAATTGCCTTTTAAATAACTGCCTCTCAGTACTTAATGTGGAGCGCATATTAGTAATGACACCAACACTTCTGGCACATGATTGTATCTCATTGTTGGTGCAAGGAATAAAAAAAAAAAATACTCTTAACTGATGTATCATGTTGCAGCTACAAATAAAAACTCATTTTCTCATCATAGACAGAACGCCATCTAAATCAGTGGACAAATATTTACTCTAATATATTTTGCTTCCAGGCTAAAGCAAGTGATTTAACTGATTTATATCCCCTTTTTTATTAGAAGTAAAGAAAGAAGATAAGGCAGAGGTCATCGACTCCACTCCTGCTGGGGATGAGAAGAAAGGTAGAGACTCGTATTTCGCCTGTTTCTTGTACTTCATTTGTACACCGTTTGCTCTGTTGTAAAGAAATTTCACTCTCTTGCTCCTTCTTGTAGAACAAAAGGATGAAAAGGAGTCTGTTAAGATTGAGGAACCCTCCAAATTACAGAACGGCGACAGTGGCAAAGATGTCGTTGCCGCGGGAGCGAGTGAAGAGAAGAAGAAAGCAAAGACACGCTTTATGTTCAATATTGCGGACGGAGGATTTACTGGTGAGATAAAGAACCAAATAACATTTCTTTAAATTTTTTAATTTTCTTGTTAATTCATTTGTTGTAAATTTGCATCTTGCAGAATTGCACTCCTTGTGGCAGAACGAGGAAAGAGCAGCAACAGTTACTAAGAAAACCAACGAGATATGGCATCGCCGCCATGACTACTGGCTTCTTGCTGGCATCATACAGTATCCTTTGCACTGTTTTTAAGACTAAAGTTTCTCAGTGTAGAAATCAGTTTTAGTACTAAAGTAATACAACATGGAGTATCCGATGGCACTCGGATCTCTATTGTTCCAACTTTCCCAATCTGTTTGATAAGCAAACACTAATTGGTTTCGCTGGTTGGAGTAAAAACTAGGTGTACGATCGAGATATTTATCAAAAATATTGTAATTGCTGTTTTTAAATGTGCGATTTGACATTAGTGTGTATATCGCAAAACACAGAATACACGCCTACAGAGTGCACGCATACATTACGTGATTAAGTCTAGTATGTTTGTGGAGTGTGTTTAGAGTGCGTTTTTTCACTGCATAATTCAGTCTGTTAAAATGCATTTAAAATGATCACAAAATTGAAACACATTGAAAATGTGTACACTTCTAATTCCTTACAGTTAATCAATATTTTTGTGCTGTATGTATCTTTAACTCCTTGTTCTCAGACATGGTTACGCTCGGTGGCAGGACATCCAAAACGATGTCAAATTTGCGATTCTCAACGAGCCCTTCAAGGGTGAGATGAACCGAGGAAACTTTCTGGAGATCAAAAACAAGTTCCTGGCTCGGAGATTCAAGGTACAGAGATGTTTTAATATTATTATTTATTATTATTACTTTTAAAAGTCTTCTTTAAATACTTATTTCATTGCTCCGTGTTAGTTACTGGAGCAGGCACTAGTGATCGAGGAACAGCTACGAAGGGCAGCATATTTAAACATGACAGAGGATCCGTCTCATCCCTCCATGGCTCTGAATACACGGTTCAGCGAGGTGGAGTGCCTGGCCGAGTCGCACCAACACCTCAGCAAGGAGTCGATGTCCGGCAATAAGCCTGCCAACGCCGTCCTGCACAAAGGTGGGTTGCAGCAGCTGAAACTAGAGCTGGCACAGATCATTTATTGCTGAAACTATTGTCCATCTGCAAAATATCCATAATAGTTTTTCCAGGTTGCTGAAGCAGCTGAGAAGGTCAAATGTCATATTACAGTACGAGAGCGGCCTCTAGAGGCAAGTTATTGATCTCATGTGCTATTTTTTTAGACGTTCTTTATGATGCCAAGAGAGGAGCCAATTCACAGCTCTGCTTTCTCTATTATAATTTTTTATATAAATATTAAATGGACCCTCTATACTTTAAATGCTTGCAGTACTTTGACAAGACTAGTTCAGTTTCCACGTTTTACAAGTTCAAATTTGTGTTATTTAAAGTGTCTGTCTGTTTTTATTCACTTTTGGTTGCAAATGTTTTTATTTATTTGAAGTATTTTCCTCAATATTTAATATAATTAATATATTCACATTTATTTCATTAAGCACATTCTCATGAATCTGTACTGTTTTGTTTTTTGTGAAGTTCAGTTTTTATTTTTTTATTCAGTGTCCATTAAATTAAAACTGTTGATTTAATCTGTTTTGGAAAAATCCTCATCAGCCAAAATTCATCTGAAATGAGCAAAAACCAGGGAATTTATTCAATTCTGTTTAATTCTGTAATCCATTAGATTCTAATCTGTTCTGTATCTACATTTTGTCTCCGAGTTTCCTCATGCTGAGACCTTTTTCTTAGCCTGTTTCGCTTTTATTTTTAGTGCTGAAACAGCTTGAAGAGTTGCTGAGTGACATGAAGGCAGATGTCACCCGTCTCCCAGCAACCATTGCCAGGATACCGCCTGTTGCTGTCCGGCTGCAAATGTCTGAAAGAAACATTCTCAGTCGTTTGGCCAGCAGAGGCCCAGAGACACAGTCCCAGCAGGTACCAAACAAAATGTCAGACTTTTTTATTATAGTGCTGGATTGACCTGTAACCTGAAGTGCTGAACTGCTGTTTGTTTTTGGTTTTTTTTGTCTTTTTAAACCATATTTTCTGTGTTTCAGGTATCTCAGCAGTAGCCTGCACCGGGCCAAAGCCCACCACTCAAGCACCACCTACCACCTCTACATTCCTGACTGACACCTCAGATAACATCTCGCCTTAGCTTGAAGCCACACCCCTTTACCTACAAACGGACATGAGTCTGTAGGCGAAAATATGGAGTTTGTGGAATCTGAAACTATTTTATTTTATTTTTTTTATTTCTTCTTTATTAATATTATTGATATAATGTTATTATTGATGGTTTTTGGGACCGAAAATAAAAGTAATAAAAACATTTTGTTGTGCCAGTTTTATGTAGATGTTTTGGAGATCTTGTGTTGCATGTTTGCTAGTTATGATGATCAGAGCTGCAGTGAAATGAGCCCCTTTCTGCAGGGATGTTCAAAACCAATATGTTCTGGTGTTCACATAAACGGCAATAATAATACAGCCACATGGAGCAGTTTATTTTATATGAAAAGTCACAGTTCGATTGTTAGTGGATTTTACATTTACGACATTTCGCAGATGCCCCTTATCCAGAGCGACTTGCATCTCACTCAATAAATACTGAGAAGCTATGGGGTTAAGGGCCTTGCTCAGGGGCCCAGGAGTGCCAGATAGGTGTGGGTGGGATTTGAACTCATGACATTCAGATCCAAAAAATCCAATGCCCTAACCACTGAGCTACCACATCTTCAAGTTTACCGATTATAGATACCTAGGTTGGATCATACTTGCTGATAACTGATTAATTGATCGATAATTTTTAAAATGGATACTGTTTCAAAGCAGCTTCAGAGAATTTAGGAAAAAATAATAATAATGCTGAGGAATGAGCCTGAGACTGTGGCGAGATAAAACTCCCTTAGATGGTGGAAGAAACCTTGAGAGAAGCCAGATTAAAAGTAGAACCCTTGGGTGACACCAAGAGTTTGATTATCAATCATTAAAACATTGTTAGACTTTAGACTGTAATAGGACATTCGAGTTTTGGAACCAAAAGCTTCTGAGCAACTCAAATGAACTCAACATCTGAGATTATAGATCAAACAATACATTTTAATCATGACCAATCATTTGGAAATCTTTGATGCTGACTACGACTACCAGCAGCTACTCTCTGGACCATGCAACACTGACTGACTCCATTCAGTGCAAGTCATCAGAGTCAGTTATTGACCATTAATCAACAAGGTATCATGCTGGGGTTATGCAAAGTTCACCAACATATATTGTGTATATATAAAGTATATTCAGTATATATGTAGTCCAAATATGGTGGTATGGTATAATTAAGAAAATTCAGTAATCTCAGAATCTTACAATTTGAAATAACGAGTACAAATTAGGTTTCACTTGTTGAAGGTTCACCTGCCAAACCAAGATCAGCCAAGTCAGTCCTGAAGACACCAAAAATAGTCATAGTCTCCACAACAAAGCTAGAGTTGTGTTCACCCTGCCTTGTCAGTTACTTCCAGAACACTGGGTCCATCTTGCTGGTGTTCACCAATTCAGACAATATTCTGTGTGGACATTCATTCATTATTAGATTCATTTATACAGTTTGAGACTGGTGCAGGACTTTTTCTTTCAGTTATGAAGAGGTGATGCGTTGGAATAGACTCCATCCACCATCTAGCTACTCACTTTTAGACTTTATTTCCAGAACCCAAAACGCAACTGCACGACATGTTCAATCTGCCCAAGTTCTCACACACCACCCCACTGCTCCCCTCCCTTTACTGGCTTCCAGTAGCTGCACGTATCAGATTCAAAACACTGATACTTGCATACAAGGTAAAAAATGGACCAACACTATCTTACCTCAGAGACCTGCTCACACCTCTGCACTGCACCTGTCTGAGATCCTCCAGCACTGCTCGACCACCTTCTCTCAGAATGAGAGACTTCAAGACTCTTCTCTGTTCTGGCACTGAGGTGGTGGAATGATCTTCCTCTAAATGTCCCGAACAGCGGAGTCTCTGGCTATTTTTATGCGACGGTTGAAGACCTACCTCTTCCTGAAACACTTACATTAGCACTTACCAAGTTTGCTTTGTAGAAATCAAGAGTTGTATTTATATTGAGTTTGTAATCTGGTGTACCAGTGTAGATTTATTCATTGCTAAAAACTCTTTTGTACGTCTCTCCAGACACAAACGTCTGCTAAATGCCACAATGTAAATGTTTAAGAGCATACAAGGTCTGTCCTGCTTGGGTCCTATACTGCGTTTCATATTCCATAGCTTTTCATCATGGTGAACATGTGCGGGGAAATGGGTTCAGACAGATAGTTTCAAATGGATAGTCTATAACAAGTGTGTTCTTTAGTCACCTGAACCAAAGCAGCACAAACGGTACCAGGACTGCTGTAAGTAATAACCAAAAAGGAGCATTGGGTCACGGTAATGAACTGGTGTGGGGAGACTTATAATTCTTTCAGACGCATCATCAAGAATTTCGTATGCATCCAGTACTTTCCCTTTACTGTGGAGTCTGAACTAATCCGGTACGATCCGGTCTGAGGTTAGGCCCCACAGTGCTCGCAGCAAGGGGTTCTGTAAGTAACCGATTCGCATCAGTGGATCGGCGTAAAAGTGAACGACGTGATGCACAAGTTGGCATTTGTATCACGATTCATCGTTTTTATTTGCATCAGTAAATACAGATTTATTAATATAGCATTACTAGTAGATGCGCAAACTTTAATGTAGAAAGCGTAAGGCAAAGGCCACGACGTATCGCGACTCTACGGAGGCCGAGGCATGTCCCAGGTGTCACATAGAATAAAGATTTACATGGCAGAGGTAGAGCTGTAACTTCCTGGAGACAGAACAGCAATTGAACGTCTGGTTTTGTTTATTTGGGTTTTTTTGCACTACAAAGGCAAGTACTTATATCTCTCACTGCGTTACCCTTCTTCTCTTCCTCCCACTCTCTTCCTTGTTTGTGAGGTACCAGTGATCAATGCTCCTGCCCCTCTCCTCTCCGATCTGCCAGGTTAGTCCCAGCGCCCTGCTTTTGGATGAGGTTCTCTTCAAATTGAGGCCAATCTGTGCAGCTGGGGTTGGTTTCGCATCAGCAGCGGGGGGATCAGTGAAATTACAGAGCAACACAGGAGCTTTAAGGATGGATTTGGACTCTACTTAATGTCATGAGTCTGCTGCAACGGCTCAGAACCACAGGTTGCGTTTAATCACCATCACTGCATCACTGTTCTGTATTGTTTAAAGGCTATTATCACACTCTTGATGTCACCCAGACGAGGATGGGTTCCCTCTTGAATCTGGTTTCATTCCTCATGCAGGTTTTTTTCTTAGGGATAAACTTACAATTATAAAGAATAATCCTATACATTCTTCACAGAGGTGGAAGGTCATGAAGTACAAATACTGTTAGTGTACTCAAGTAGATTTTTTTTGTATCAGTGCTTTACTTCTCTTTATTTTTCAGACAACTTTTTCACTTTGACTCAACATTTTTACCACTTTAATCTATTTGGTGACATGATCGATATTTTTTTCTTCTCATAGGGCAGCTTTTTCAATCTACCACTGGTGTATCATTTCCAGTGACGTAAACATGACTGAGAACAGACACATCCTGATCATCATCTTTGCTCTGCTTGTGTTCTATATGGTGGATGTTCAGCCTGGATACATTCATTAAATAACAAAATTAAAAATTCAGTTTAATTAATATAAGAAAACTCTCTCTCATCAGGCGGAGCGTTCGGAGGTAGAGACTAGTAATCTTGGTGAACAGACCACTTTGGTTTGAGCACCAATTCCTAGAGTCTCAGCCTCCCATTTCCTTTCTTTCCCATGTATCAAGTCGTGACCAAGCAACCAAAGTAAAAAGTAAAAACACGAGCCATTCTGATCGTCTGTTAATGGAGAATGATTTATTAAATATTCCAGCCAGCGAACGCACAGGTCATGGAAACCAAGTGAACAGTAAAGTAAAAAAAAAAAAGAAAAGAGGCTGTATGTGTGACTGAACCCCTGCGTGTATCTGGTGGCTAAGCTGATGTTAAAACGGGAACGTCGGCTGTGATTTTACGCCTCGAGCTCGAAATCGAAGTACTGAGGATCGAAGTAGTGAATTCTGACGTAACCGTCCTCACCGCCACTGCTGTAACTGCAGACAAAACAAAAGAAAAAAACATTTACTCCAAAATACACGTTCACTTTTTATAGCAGTTTCAACAACAACCCAAAACTCCACTTTTGTGAAAAATCATGTTTTTTTGATCATCCGTTTTCTCGAGCAACTCAAAGGATTCCGTCTAAATGATTAAACCCAGTAAATAAAAGCTAAATATGACAATATGAATAAATACCTTTTGCCATCTGGGTGAAACGCCACACAGTTGATCGGGCCGAAGTGACCCTTCACTCTTCCAAACTCCTCTTCGTAGGCTGCATGGAAAAACCTGGACAGAAAAAGGAGAGAAAGCAAATTCAGAAATCTGAAGAACTCGATTCAATGTCCTTCTTTCTTTTTTTGGTGTGTAGGATTTGGAGGTCAATCAATTAATCGGTTGCACAGTTGCGACCTCTAGAGGCGAATCACTGATAAAGCATGCTCCCCATTTTGGATAATTTTCTAACTATTTATTTGGTGGTTTTTTTTGTTTCAGTTTGAATGTCGTCCTATTTTCCTCAATATTTAACATTAATATATCCAGTTATTGGAATTTGCACATTTCTATAAGTCAGTAAGTTTTTTATTTTTTAATCGAGCATCCATTTCAGCAGTTTTTCGTGATTCTGCATGTCCAATCAGCGCCGGAGCTCATCAGCGGGTACGAGAACTGTGATTGGCCACTTAGCTTTAGCACACGAGAAAAAAAACAAACAGCAGACTTTCTGTCGTTCTTGCGCTTGTATTTGCAACTTAGCAGAGATGATTGAAAAAAATTAAATTCCACATTCGTTAGTAATTAACTAACAGTTAATTGCTTTGTCGTCACTGCGTCACTGTGTGCTTTGTCGTCACTGCTTTGTGTATTCACAGTTTTAACTCTTTCCCGGTTTGGACACCGAATACACAGTACTGCCACCTGCTGGTATGGGAGAGTTATGTTCTCTTACGTAATCGCAGAACATAAACGCATGGTTTGATAAGGCAGATGCACCTAATAAACGACAATTTGCAGCACAATCGGCGATTAATTAAAAAATATCGTCCTGATTAATTGAAGTTGCGTTGTTTTCAGAGGACAGTAAATCTGTCCTGCAATACAAGCTGCATGTTCTCTACTTCCAAGTTTAATTTCTATGGTTGCTGAGGGGTGCACTCACTATTATGACATACTGTATACATATTTAAATATACTCTGCTTAATGTCTATATACATAATGTAATTCACTATTTATAATTCCGCCCTTTTTTTGTTACACTGCAACAAGTATAATGTATCTATTAAACACATTAGGTAATTATACTTATTCCATTATATGCAATTTGAAAAATAAATATAAATGAATAATTTAATTTTTAAATTAGACGATGCTACAGAAATATTTCCCAACCTGGCTTCGAATTTGCCGATCCTGGTGGAAGTGGTCGTGACCTCCATGGCTTCCTGACCTCCTCCCATGACCACCTGGACACAAACAGAAGACCATCAGATCTGAAAACGTTCATGTACAGAACACAATCGATTTGCTTCTCCAGCAGCGCCTGAGGATTCGCTCGTCGTTTGGTGCTGAGAAACAACAGCAGCGGTAAAGATTTCATTTTCAGTCACTGTTGTGGTTTTCAGCAACGCGTATTTTTTCCCTCTTTTTTTTTATTTTTTTAAATTATTTTTAAATCAGGTCTTTTTGAGTTTCTCCGTTTCATTCTCCTTTTATTATCCTTAGCATTTGTCTACTACAAAATGTTTTCAAATGTGATTTACTGCGTCTTTACTACGTTCAAATGCTTGCTTCATTTTATTATACAAATTAGTTATTTTTTAGATGCTCATATCTTCACAAATAAACTAAATCTATTTTTTTTTTGTGTCAAAACAATATATTTTAAGATTTTTTAAGCATGGGTGTCAAAAAACTAGCATTTGAGAATGCAGGGTGAAGCCTTCTGCAATTAACATTTAAAAAATGTTTTTTTTCCAGAAACAATCAAACCAGCATGAGTGAATTTGTTGAAGGAGAAATCCGCCACGCACTCAACAAGCAGCCACTAGAAGCTTTATAATGTCCAAATCAAAGAAAGTCAATGTGACTTTTTTAAAGTAGAATTTTACAGTTATAATAAGCAAAAACAACTCTTTTTAAAAAGATATTTAATTTTTGAATCCGATTAACTGATCAAGTGAAAAGATATTGATTAATTTAATCTAAATAATCGTGAGTTGCAGCTCCATGCCTGAATGCACTTTCAAATTAAATGATCATAATTGACCAGACACATTTCATATACACTATATGGACAAAAATATCATATGTCAAAAATATAATGTCTTTGGATGCGGTAGCATGAACTTTTCCCTTCACCTGAACTAGGAGACCTTATTGAACACCTTTGGGATAAATGTGAACACTGACTGCACCCCCAGGCCTCCTCACCTCACCTACATCACCATACCTTTGGCTGTGGGTGAAGACGAAGGTAAATAAAGAAAGCTCTGCTTGGTGAACTTTTGCCTGTCTCTCGTTCTTCCAGCGCGGAAGCAGACACGCACCAATCGAGTGGAACTGCTTCCCAGAAGAGTGCAACTTATTATAACTAGGAACTAAATTTTAATTTGGAGATCCACAAACTTTTGTCCATATACTGTATTTATGCATTAAACAAAACCAGTCATCATAATTTTCCTTTATGTTTCTAGAAAAGTGTCAAATAAAAGGCACTCACGTGGTCCATGATGGGCGAGATGGCGGCAGAGTTCACGGGTCGCTCGGTCTTGAAGGTTTTGATGTGGTCAAGAGAGGCCGAGTCAAACAGCTGGGGGAGAGAGAGAGAGAGAGAGAGAGAGAGAGAGAGAGTGTGTATGAGTGGGATTTGTCAGGCAGGTGTTTTACTTGATGTTAATGAGCTTGTTGTGTGTCAGGTGTTCTTTGCCCCCACCTCGTGTCAAAAGTTTGGCAGTGCCTATTCTTATGGTTTATAAGAGACACATGCAGGTTCTTTTGGTTTCTACACAGGAAACTCGTTTTTTTTAACCACAATTAATTGGCAGTATCAGTAGGTTGTGAATGAAATATATGTAGCTCTGTCACATTTTACTTCACACGTTTCTGTTCATATTTAGAAAGTATATATACATACATACATACATACATACATACATACATACATGTAGAATAAATGATGAAAGGAATACTAATCCAACATGGCTACCATTTCCATACTTCACGCAAAAGTATCACTCAATTCTATCTGGACTGCAGCTCACTGGAACCGACGCCAAGACAATGAGCCGAATCATATGTCCGATGAGCCGAATCTTATGATCCAATGCGTCTCATGTGCGAACGTTATTCAGTGAGCAAACGGTCGGCTGGAGTTAAAAAAGGTCTGATAACTTATTTTTTCAGAATAAAGAATCACCAGACATCACATTCAATTCCATTATGTTTTAGTATGTTAAGATCTAGCTTGCTAGAAACAGCTAGACTTTAATGGTCTTTGAGAATAAAGTTCAGTGGACAGATAAGTGCAAATTTGACATTTTGGCTCTTATGTGAGGTGAAGAACAGGAGGAGAAGATGTGAGCACTGTGGTGACTGCCGCACCCCCACAGTCAAACATGGAGGTGGAAGCGTAACGGTTTGGGGTTGTTTTGGAGCAGGGAAGTTTGGAGGCTTATTCCAGGGGGAAAGGAACCAATATGGCAACCATTCCATGCTCGATTGGCTCATTGGAACAGACTTCAGCGTACAACAAGAAGATCAAAACATATGTCCAAACTCTAAGAGCTCTTCAGAGAGCAAACAGTCATCTGGAGTGATATCCATCATAAAACAGCCGGCCCAGTCACTGCACCTAAATCCTACTGAACTGCTCTGGGATGAACGTTGGCGAGTTTAACAAGAGGCACGACACAAGTATTTTGCTGAATGTTTCGGAAAAAACGAACTGTTCAGATGCTGCACGTGCGTAAAGATATTATTAATTAAAGGGAGAATTTTTCAAGGAAAAAAGTCTTTGTTTCATAGTTTCAAGTATCCGTTTCTTTTAGAAAATACAAACCTTGGCAGCGCAGTCTTTAGAGGCCGTGATGAACATTGTGAGGTCTATAGAGGACTGGATGTCGTTGATCTGCTTTGTGTGCTCCTTCACTTTCGTCAGGATATCCCCAGACTACCAAGACACACACACACACACACACACACACACACACACACACACACACACACACACGATTACTTCGAAGGTTTTTCAACTAAAACCCCAAAGCACTCTCCCATTATTTAGATGCAGAAAGGAATATAAAATCAGTAGATGGGAAGAACTGAACCTTGGCGCTGAACTGGTTGATTTCTCCGTTTCGTGTCCTGCGATCACAAACTCCCCCAGAGGCCCCCACACCGCACTCGTGATCTTGGACTCGCTGCACGGCACCGAGAGATACGACTGGTTGTCCTCTGATCGATGGAGAAAAAGACCTTTATGGTTAGTAAAGTATCTGTATATCTCTTCACACCATTAGACCAATTTTTTTTTTTTTGGAGCACAATGTAAAGCAAAAGGGTTGAGGATTCTGCAACAGAAGCTTCGGTGAGTTTTTTTTATTTTGCAGGAGAATAATTCCTTATACTAATAATTAAAGTGGTAACCAGAAAACCCCGAATCATAATTTAATTACGTTTTTTTTTAAACAGCACTTTTAATAGATCTAATAATAAATACATTTGGAAAAGCATACGCAACAATGCCGGGGAAATAAAAAAGAAACGAGTTAGAGCAGTGTACCTTTGGCTACTCGCGTTGTACCGGAAATACGACGTGTGGTGCCCCGGAATACGACGTGTAAATACGATTGTAATGCGCGAATTCGTGCCACTTCTGTGTTTATGACGGTCTAATGATTATGGATTCTTTAGCGTTTGCTTTTAGCGATATGCAATTCTGCATTTCGAGGGAGGAAATGAAGGAAGGATGGAAGGAATGAAGACGTTTGTTAAAGTATGATGTAATAAGTAGAACAGTTAAGTAGATCACATATTTAGAAAATTAAATATTAAATGTACATACACACATACACAATATATTTCATTTTATTGAATTTGTGCCAATTAAATCAATTTATTTAATAACATAATTACTGCATTTATTTGATTTATTTCATGTTGTTTAAATCCCCTGACCTTCCAGTCAGTTCCCCAAAAGCCTTAACTAGTGCTCCATTACATTAGCCAACATCTGAATCCTTGGAAATTTCGGTTCAAAGCCCATATTTGCACCTATTTATACGTACCGATCTGTTGAGGGTCTCGGAGATCAAAGAAGTTCAGGTAGCACTGGTAGCCCATCTGTTTGTCCGTGGAGAACATGATGATGTTCCCGCTGAAGTCGAATCCGCACGTCCTCACCGCCGAGTTGGTATCGAGCACGGCAAGCTGTTTACCTGCAGAGCAATGCGGCGACCGACTCATTAACGATGACCAACTTTCTACCAGGGTTCAACAGATTAAACTCACAAGGTGGCATCAAAAAGTATTGAGACTATTCTGAGAGCAATGAGCGAACGTGAAATTTCACGTGTAACTGGGCCCATCAACGAGCTCAATATCAAAACCATTAGCCAACTTGTGCATGTGATCGTCAGAGAACAATCCACATGATCTCACTTTCGGCTCAGAGCCCATCGTAGTCTGAGACTTGGACATTAAGCAAAGCGCTCATTCTGTATCTGGTTTATTTTCTGTACACGCACAAAAACGTGATTTTTGAGTGTGTTGTGTTTTGAATGACTTATTAGAACTAGAACAGACAGTAACAAACCTGTTTCACAGTCCCAGAGTCTGCAGCTGTTATCGGCGGATCCGGTCAGGACATGCTTCGTGTCCCCTTCACAAGTTATTAAAGCAAACACACAGAAATCAGTTGTGTGTGTGTGTAATATATATATATATATATATTTCTTTTTTCTTTCTTTGTGTCTCTCTCACTCAGTGTTCTCTCTTTCATTCTTTGTCTATCATTCAGTGCCTTTCTCTCACTCAGTGTCTCCTTCTTTCTCTCAAACTCACTGTCTCTTTCTTACTTAATGTCTCTCACTAAGTGTCTCCCTCTCACTTAGTCTCTCCCCCTCTCACACACTCTGTGTCTCTCTCAATTTATTTCTTTCACTCAGTGTATTTCTCTCTCAGTTACTCTTTCTTTCTTTCTCTCTCTGTGCATTCCCTCTCTTTCACTCCGAAAAGTCTCTTCAACTCATACTCAGTTTTACTTTTTTTGACTCGGTGCATTCTCTCTCTCACACTCACTCAGTGTCTCTGACAATTTCTCTCTCCCTCACACAATGTCTCTCTCACTCAGTGTCTCTCCTCTTGCTCTCGTTTACACACACACACTCTCACTCTCTCTCTCTCAGGTTTTAGGATACAGTCGACATCCACACACCACACAGCTCCGGTGTGGCCGTTGTAAGTGCCAAGTCTCTCGCCATTGACTGAGTACCACACGTTCACAAACTGAATAGGGGGGGAAGGGAAAAAAAAAAAAAAAAAACACACACAAAAGTAAATACCATGAAACACATTCTATGTAATTTGTATATTTTAATGTGCAATTTGCTGTTTTTGACTAAGCATCTATCAAAAAAATATATTAGTTACATTTATGTTTAGGAGGAACGTGTCCACGTACCTGGTCTTTGGCCACGGAGAACAGCAGGTCGCCCTCTCTGTTGTATTTAATCTGAGTGATGGACCTTTCATGGCCCTGCAGAAGGATGGGTTTCTGTGTAATAATAAAAGAGAAAACCGTATTAACGCGCACTGTTCGGTGGCAGTTACACAAGCAGGGTCCCCTTTGCCTTATTGTGCAAAGCGAGAGACCATGCGTCTTCAGCCGGGTGTGAGGAACACCACCAGGAAAAACACCACCACAGCCATCAGGAGAACATCAGTAAAGTTCACACACACTATAACCCTTTTAGCATGCTTTTCTTGACCCGGGATCCCTGGAATCGCTGTCGTCCATAAACCTCAATTGAAATATTCATCACTGAAGATGATGATAAATTTGAGCCAGCCAGAAGGTGGAAACTAGAACCAGTTAAACCTGTCTTTGTGCTCTGTTATTCTTATAAATGTTATGAAGAAATACACTGCTGGGTAATGAGACAAACTCGTCTACAAAATCTCTAATTACGTTCCTACATCAGCTTTACTCCTCTTTATTCCGCACCAATTTACACTCTTACATTTTATCGCACTTTTAACAACAAAGATTCGTTCCTATAAGTTTACGTCTAATAGGGATGGTAAGATTTACGGATTCGGATGAATATGACTAATATATTTTAAGCACGTTCTCTCAGCACCCCTGCTGCTATGCAAGTAAAATAGTTTTGAGACACGCCTCAGTCTCCAGGATCATAGAACATAGAATAGAGATTAACCTGGCAGAGGTAGAGCTGCATCTTCCAGGAGACTGAACAGCGTCTGGTTTTATTCAGTTATGGAGATGCACATCCCTAACGCCTAATGGTTCAGACAGTGGAGATTGTGGTGAGGAAAATCTCCCTGAAATGGAATAAGGAAAAAACCTGGAGAGGAACCAGACTCCAAGAGGAACCAGTCTTCATCTGAGTCCTGAGCCATTGTAGTAGAACTTCACAATATTAATATATTATTCACAGAAGATTCCAGTTACTCAGTACCTTCATGGATCTTTAGGTTAAAATGATAGGATAAGATTAAGGCTCTAATATGATGCTGTATGGTCAGACACACCTGCTGAGGTCGCCTAGAGATACGCATAGTCTCATCATTAACCCCAAGATCTCGGACGTCTTGAAAGATCTCGCGTGATTACGCGAGAATAAGTCAGTCTGAGCTAAAAATGTAAATAAAACACTAAATAATTGCTAAAAACAAACAGCTGTTACAGTCACTGACAAAAGAATCGGCTTACTGCCAAACAAGAAACGTCTCCGTCGCATAAAACGAGTAAATAAATAAAAAATAAACAACAAGCCAATCAGGAGTTTTACAAGCATGGCTGTATCCTAAACGGCTCGCATCAGGACTCCGTGTAGTGCACTCCGCTGCATGTGAAAAGCGCCCTGTAGTGAGCGAATCCAGTGAGTCAGACCCCATTTGGAACATGGCCCCTACTCTTCCAGCGCTCGCAGCTCGGGCCCAGTTCGTCACAGCTGATCACTGATAATGAACCGCCGCGTTTTACTGCCATTAATAACGGGTTATAACGCACACATACAGACACAGAGGCCAAATCCCACACTCACCATGCTTGATAATCTCGCTCACTCTGTATCTTCTTAATAAAGATCCGCGTATTAGACCTACGTATATTTCAATACTCCATGCGCGTGCTGCTAAGCGCCGGGTTTAAAACGGAAAAGGAACGTCTTACTTCCGGTTCTTCTGAAAAGAAGACCGGACACAAACAAGTTCCCTCGCACGAGCGTTCCGCCTGGGTTTCTTTATCAAAAACTTCTGAGAAAAAAACAAACAAATGCAAAACAACTTCAAACCTTAGCTTTATTTTAATTTGAAAATCCGTCTTGTTTATATTGGATCAGATCAGTTCTCAATTAAAATTACATCCTAAAACAACTTATCAAGCCTATTTTTGAACTTCAATACAGAACCCAAACATTCTATAAAAAGTTTCCTTTTTCCACTTTTTAGATTAAAAAATGTTACATTTTGTATACGATTTTTCCTTAATTTATTACTTTAAAAACATAAAACTTTATTTGTATTGTTTATCTGTTATATTTCCCCATTATTTATGCCTAACTATTGATATATCCATCCATCCATCCATCCACAGAATTAGTCTCCTGTTTACCTTGGCAAAAATCCTTACAAATTCATCCATGTCTAAAGTATTTGTTATGGATTTCTCATGGGCCAAGATCACACAATTTCTCTTTTATGCAACATGGTGCGACGACAGGGGTGTAGGATTATTCACAGTGTGGAGAAGGAATTCTCACATGATGCTGAAGACACCAATTTCTCCAGCCATGGTTGTGTGCGCTTAACAGAAAGAGCGGTGTAAAAGACCGAAAGCATACTTTGGGTAATGAGCTAATATTGGCTGGGATGGAACGCCTTTATTGAAATCGCTAACTGCCTGAACTGGGGCTGAAACAGCCAAGAGATGGGTGTGTTTTGAAGCACTAGTTGTGGACTGAGGAGGAGCATGGTTGTAGAGGGTAAACTGAAATTAACCGTAGCATCTGATGTGCTAACAGCAGCATCGCTACAGACTCACGCAGTGTTAGCCTTGCTTATAGGCTTAAAATCACCATACATCACACATGTCGTGACAGCAGTTGAATAAAGTGTAATATAATTTTATGTCGTTAAACAAGCATTTGTTAGCTGCTGCACTACAATTACAAATGAAAAAAACGGCAATATGGAGCTTTTTTTCCATGGAACGTTATCAAAGCGACTGTTCCAAACATTTACTTACTTATGCATATGCACACGAAATAACAAATTACAAATTAACAAATAATCAGGCAATGTTAATAAGTAGAGGTCAACCAATAGTGAACTTTACCGATACCGATAACTAGGTTGGATCCTACTTGCAGAAAAACAAAAACTCTATTTAAAAAAAAAAAGAAAAAAGTACGGAATCATAAAAATGTACTAAATGAATTAAATGTGAATATATTAATGGTAATAAATATAATATATATTCTTATGTGTAAAAACAAACAGCACGCGGCAACAGTAATTTGCCTCTAGTGGCCGCTCTCGTAATGACTTAACCGGAAGCCGGAAAAACTATCAGCATTAATTTTTGCAGATAGTTGATAGTTCCAGCAATCTACTATAGGTGCCTTGACCTCTATTATAAGTTGAGGGAAATTTAAGTTTGAAAGCCGACATTTATTATCAAATACAGATATTATATAAGTAGGTGAAGTGAATAACACTGATTATCTCTTAATCATAGCACCTGTTAGCGAGTATGATATATACGGCAGCAAGTGAACATTTTGTCCTTAAAGTTGATGTGTTAAGCATGAAAAATGGGATTTGAGTGAGTTTGACGAGGGCTAAACTGTGATGGCTAGACGTCTGGGACAGCATCACTAAAACTGCAGGGTGTTTCCTGGTCTGCAGTGGTCAGTATCTATCAAAAGCGGTCCAAGGAAGGAACAGCGTTGAACCGGCAACTGGGTCATTGGTGGCTGAGGCTCATTGACGCACATGTGGTCTGATCCAACAGACAAGCTCCTGTATGCTCAATGGGTCAGGAGTGTTTTGGTAGCAAAAGGGGGACCAACACAACATTAGGCAGGTGGTCATAATGTTATGCCTGATTGATGGCCATATAGTTATGCCAGATTATATAGTTATCATATAGTGATCATATAGTTATGCCAGATTGGTGTATGTGTCTCTGACATTGTTCAGAACTATAGTAGGATGTTAATAGATGTTTTTAATGTTTTCCTTAGTTGTATTGTCTCTACACTGCATGGTACAGACCTGGGGCTTTCCCTTAAAGCATCCAAGAGTCTTGGATTGGAGCATCTGTCTGACAACTAAAGCTTGGCTGAAATTGGGTCATGCAACATGACAATGATCCCAAACAGACCAGCAAATCACTACAGGATAGTTGAACAACAATAGAATCAAGGTGTTGCAATGACCCAGTCAAAGTCCAAACCTCAACATGAATGAAATGATGTGGCAGGACATTGAAACGCTAAAAAGTAAACAACCTTTTTTTTTTTTTTTTTTTTTGAACCAGTCTTGGGTTTTTCCCACTTTTATGGCTTTATTATTGAAAAAAATAAATATATATACTAATAATCACAATAAAGTGTCATGCGGTTTTGTTTATGAGGTTGTTATCTAAAGACTGGTTAAGGACCCGAGGATTTTTATTACATCCTGATATGTAACACCGTAAAAATTCAAAGAGGGCGTACTTTCATTTTCACATGACTGTTTATGAGGACTTCAAATGTATGAGCTGTAATTCTTGCCAAAAGTACTTCATCAAGAATCACCAGACATCACATTCAATTTCTTTACATTTCAGTATGCTAAGATATTTTATGGTTTTTCAGAGACATGCATGTTCCTTTTGTTTCTATGCAACGAACTCGCAGGCAAAAAAACACAAGAATTGGATAGTGAATGACTGGAAGAAAGTTCTGTGGAGTCCAAATTGGACATTTTGGGCTCGAACAGATGAACTTGTATAAGATGGCGAACAGAAGAGATGATTTTAGCAGACTGACTCGTCACCACAGCCAAACATGGAGGTGGAAGCGTAATGATTTGGGGCAATTTTAGAGCAGGGAAGGTTGAAGACTTATTTTGAGTGAAAGGAACCAACATGGCAACCATTTCATACATTACACTATTGCAATTCCATATGGAATCGACTTAACTGTACGAAAGGACAATGAAGTGTACGTCCAAACTCTGTGTTATTTAGAGAGCAGTCGTCTGGAGTATTATCTGAACGACCTGCCCAGTCACCGCCACCTAAATCCTAATGACCTGCTCTGGGATGAACTGGATTACAAAAAAGAAATTTCCAACTAGTGAAGAACATCTTTGGCAAGTTCTACAAAGAGAATGGCAAAATATTTCAGCTGGATGTTTGGAGAAACGCAATGTCTGGATGCAGAGTGTGTGTAAAGCTGTTCTTCAGGCTAAGGGACGATTCTGGGATGAAATAAAAGTCTATATTTCGTTTGGTCAATGAAAATCTTGATACTGTTACATGAGTTTATCACTCAGAAACAAAAGGAACATGTGTCTCTCATAAAAACCATAAAAGACCAGGTGACACGTGGTAAAGAAGTCAGACTTACAAATGGATTAATGTGTAATATCTTTATTCTTCTTAAATTCATGTTTACAGAGTGTGAAAATTAACAAACTTAAAAAAAACAAACAAAAAAAAACAACCCCAGGGAAACCCAGCAAAAAAAATCTTTGGTACCTTCAGTAACAGTGGGTGTGTCCAGCGTTAATGAGCAAGCCGTAGCCGATTGAAGGTGGCATGCGGTTTTATTTGTGTGTAGTAAATGTAGGAATGTCAAAGACCTTATGTATAAACTGCAGGACCTCATGGAGATTTAGTGTTCAGGTTAATGAGACAATAAAATTCATGATGCCCTGGTATTTAAAAAAAAAAAAAAAAAAAAAAAAAGATCGAAACATACAATCATGTCAAACGCACACTGTTATTCTACCAAGTCATGACTCGAAGCCTTGAGATTATATATAAACCTACATTCCTTTGCTAGTGTGTTTCCACGTGATCGAAGATGAACGGCATTAGAATTGCATAGAGTTGAACCCTTTTTCTGAATCTCTCGTTTTGTCCTGGTCGCGCCGCGAACTGAAAATGTTGCCGTGTACAATCGTTTTGAGAGAGAGACATACAGCGCAAGAGCAGCGAAGTACTGGTCCGCAATGAGGAAAAAAACGAAATGAGAATTTAGTTTTTGTTTGTTTGTTTTTTTTTTTAATGGGGGGGATGCAGGAGACGCCTCGGTCCTCGCTCGTCCCTCGTCCCCTCTGGAATGGATGGTGAGGAAAATAAAAAGTAAAACAGTTCATTCTCTTTTGAAAGACCAAAATCTAAAGCGTATATCATTATTATATATTTCTGGGGGGAAGCGGAAAAACCTGGCAACTTGAAGGACATTCACCGAGTGTACATTTCAAAGAGCAGGTGACTTCGATGATTGCGGAAATATTGATGACATGATTCGAGGTCTACATACTAACCGGTGTATAGACCCTCAAAAAGAAAGGGTCTATAATTTAAAAAGGTGTTCATTTAGTAAATGATAATATGATATGCTTTAAACCTGGTTTATACCTACTTTATTTTTTAGTGCTCAGGACGTGATGCTAAAACGTAAATGATGAGGATGCGAGTGCTCCAGGGTTAGCGGTCCAAAGCAGCAGTGCAGCTCAGTGCTTCTTAGCGTAGGTGATGAAACAAAAAATAAAGAAATAAAGAAAACAGAGGGGTGTTTAAAAAAAATACATTTAAAACACAGCATCTCAAAGGCACAATCTTCCCTGACAGAATGGAAAGCCCCCCCCCAAAAAATGCCGAGTCAGCTCGGGGACTGTTGGAGAGCTGCTGGGGAGATTGTGAGTGGTTCGTAACCCAGCGGACCGGAGCGTTACCTCAGTCCTGGGATGAACACGCTGAATCCTTTTGTGTCTTGGCCCCTGAGGCGGGACCGCAGTGACACGCCTGAGATTGGGTGGGGGGCGAAGTCTCTGGCTGTGGCTCGTTTGTGTGGGCGGGGCTACAACACTCTGCCGAGTCCGTGGCTGACTGTGGCGGTTTGGACTCGGTCTCTGAGCCTCGATCGTCCCCTGGGCTACTGAGGTCCTGGACCTTCTTGCTCAGCTCGTTGCGTTCGATCTGCAGCGCACGGCACAGCTTCTCCAACCTCTGCACTTTCACCTGCAAACTCTCCAGTTCCTTGTCACGAAGGGTTTTCTGCAAGTAGAAAATTCTAATTTAAATATGTACGTTTCAAATGTATAAAAAAAAGACAAAAGTGCTGACATAACATTATGACCGGTGACCACTGATTATCTCTTCATCATGCCACTGGTTAGTAAATATGATATATTAGGTAGCATGTGAACATTTTGCCCTCAAATTTGACGTGTCGAAAGCAGGAAAAATGGGCGAGCGTAAGGATATGTGCGAGTTTAAAAAGTGCCAAATTGCCCTTGCTAGACGTCTGGGTCAGAGCATCTCCATAACTGCAGCTCTTGTAGGCTCTGTTTTCCCAGTCTGCATTGGTCAGTATCAGTGGTGAGCGAAAGCTGATCCGTGTGGTCCAATCCAGCAGACGAGCCAACCAATATTAGGCAGGTGGTCATAATGTTATGCCTGTTTGGTGCATGTAATGTATAACGTGTAGTAAATGCAACACCTCCTCAGCCATCTCGAGCAGGGCTTTATTACTGCTCTCCCATCGTGATCTGTACATGGTTGTCTCCTTCTCCAACTTCTTAATCTTCTTAGTCATCTGCAAGACAACATACATTTATTTATTTAAACTAAAAACAAACCCAACAGGCAAGGATTAGGGTTTAGTGGACACTGGGGTGACCCTGAATAGTCAAAGATTCGATGCTTCGATAGAAGGAGCCTGATTCGACTACCGAATCAGAAGTCTTCGAAGGGGCGTTATGAAACGAAGATCATGCCATCTTTGGTTATACGTGGGTGCTATTCATTCTATTAATAGATCTGTATCCTGAGAGTAACATTCAAGTCTTTTACATAAACTGAGTTGATTAAGTAAAGAGTCTCGGGACAAAATTGATAAGAACATTACAGCCATAATAAATCATAGTACTTTGGATACTTTTATACAAGTGAAAGTGTAAACATATTTTACATATTCTATCTCTACTCTAACTCAAGCACATGGTTTGTATACTTCGTCCACCCACTGTTTATTCCTTATGTTTTAAGGCAATTTGTTTTATAGCTTTGGTTTTTTTTTTTTTTTTTTTTTTTAGTACATCGTCTTACAAATGTTTAGATTACGACTTTAAAAAGTCGGTTTCATCAATCGCGTGAGAGGAAGTTCAGGTTGCTTTATTAGAAACGTGTTCTGTGTGTGAAAGTAAATAAAAATCCCTCTAGACACGATTCGTCTATCAGTCGACTGCAGGCAAGACTTGACAGTTCTGATTGAACTATATAAATCCTCAGTCCGGGACACCCCTAGTGGACACAAAGAGGAAATGAAAGTGTTTATCAGTAATAAAGAGATAACACACCTTCTCCATCTCTTGCTTGAAGGTCGTGAACACCTCGTTGCTTTTCGACAGAGTATTCTGAAATTCTTCAAACTTCTCCGTGTACAGCGACAACTGGAATAAGCAGACCGAACAAAGACGTGCGATTATTCAGCTGTAAAACTCTTCATAACCACAAAACAGTGTAAATTGTTATGTTACTTATGTTAATTATTTATTGCTAATGTTATGAACCTGGTCCTTACCTGCTGTTTCAGATGACCTTCTTGTTGTTTCATAAGTTCATACATCCTCTGCGACTCTACGGCTTCCTTCAGCAGCTGCGTACAACCGGAGAATCGAGAACAATGTCATTTTTATGAGTTCCATTTCATCACATACTG
Organism: Silurus meridionalis; assembly: GCF_014805685.1. NCBI lineage: Eukaryota > Metazoa > Chordata > Actinopteri > Siluriformes > Siluridae > Silurus > Silurus meridionalis. The sequence continues at coordinate 3,469,851 of NC_060912.1, read as the reverse complement.
AATTGTCCGGACAAACGTTTGTGGAAACACGACCAGAAGATTTGTATTTATTATTTTGGACATCCCATTTCTCATTTAGTCCCCATTTGCTCTTAACGAGGAGGTATCAAAAAGGTGCGTGACTAGTTTTTGTATTTGTTTTGACGCCAACAGCTAGCAGTACAAGGCTGCATGCACAGTCATAGGGAGCACCGACCCTAATAGGAGTGGCAGGAAAGCTGGGTGCACTGTATTGCTGTGCGAGGGGGCTAGTTTGTGTAAACATAGATAAATAAAGTACTTTAAGCAAACAGAGCTAGTCTCGAAACTGTTTGATACCACCTTTATATTAACATCAAACCTTCTGGGAAGATGTTCCTCTATATTTTGGAGTGTGCCTCTACTGTCCCAATACTTTTTCCCCAGACATTGTATGTTCATAAATAAAAGATTCTCTGGAAACTCACAAACTCTTTCTCCTTCTGGTGGCGATCCTCCGAGTCTTTGAGCAGTGCCTGGGCCTGGTGGAGCTTCGCGTCGACCAGCTGCTGCTGCAGATCTTTGTGCTTGAAAACTTTATCGATGTGCTGTAAAAAAAAAGGGGCGTGGCCATACGATGTGATCAATGTAGCGACCAGTGACAATCCAATTTTCTGTAATTCGGTTTGTGAGGGTCTGTATTCGGTACTCACTTCCTCCCGTAGCTCGTACTGCTCTATGAGCTTCTTGAGCTTCTCCGCCAGCTCCATGTTCTCCTTCCGCAGGTTGGCATTGCGCTCGTTGTGCTGCTCCATCTGCGCCTGGATCTCGTTCAGCGTTAATTGAAAGTGCGAGGTCACCTCCTTCCTCTTCTCCTCCTCCTGCCGGGCGCTGCACGCCGTCTTCCTGCCGGGACAAGCGGACGAAACAGGTTCAGACCATGGCATATCAGAAACAAGGAGGAGAAGGAATAAGATTCCTTCCAGTGTCGAGACTCCAATATTATATAAAATCTTTGGTTAAAATGCTGTTATTGAAAAATTCTTTAGCACTAAAGCCTGTAAATGTTTACTATCCAAATAAATCCGGGACGTTTTACTGATTTCTGTGTAAATTTTAAAGAGGGGGTTCAGAATTCATGTTGCGAGTGTATACCTTGAGTGTGCGGTTGTGTCTCTGCAGTTCACGACACAGGCTCTCTAACTTGCTCCGGGCCAGGATGGCCTTGCTGTGCTCATTCCTCAGGTGGTCCTTCTCCTGGATCAGCTGGGCCTGCTTCTTCTGCAGAGCTCGCATCTGCTTCTGAGAGTTGCGGTGCTCTTCAAGCTAAACAAGACAATGAAATGTTTTAAGATTTTTTTTTTTGTATTAATCCAATAATTCTTCACAGCAATTATTCTCAGAGCAGTTAATCAGGCAAAACATTATGACCACATGCCAAATTTTGTGTTAGTCCCCCTTTTGCTGCCAAAACAGTCGTGACCCATCGATCATTAACAGCATGAACTACTTCAGCAGTTTGAGCTACAGGAACTCGTCTGTTGGATCGGACCAAACGGACCAGCCTTCGCTCACCCACGTGCGTCAATGAGACCCTGTCAGCGGTTCACTGTTCCTCCCTTGGAGCACTTTTGATGGATACTGACCACTGCAAGAGCTGCAGCTTTGGACATGCTCTTACCCAGTTGTCTACACACCACAATTTGTCAAACTTGCTCGAATCCCTATCCGTACCCCATTTTTCCTGCTTTCTAACACATCAATTTTAAGGACAAAATGTTCACTTTCTGCCCAATACTAACACTAACAGGTACCATGATGAAGGAGATAATCAGTTTTATTCACTTCACCACTCATATGTCATAATCATTGTTGGGCTAGTTACTAAAAATAGTAACTAGTTACAGTTACTCATTACTTCATTCAAAAAGTAACTTTGTTACTTTGTTAATTACTTTCACCAAAAAGTAATGCGTTACTGTTAAAAGTAACTTTTTAGTTACTATGCGTCGGAGTTACTTTATTTAAAAGTAACGCGTTACAGTATTAGTTAATGTCAAAAGTAACTGCGTTACTGCCGACCACTGGTCATAATGTTACGGCTGTTCAATGTAAAAAAAAAGTGGCCTTTCACTTCATTTCTCTGCACAATGTACCCCTTCATTTGCAACAAGCTAGCTCAAACCTACACAATATTGTCTGCATGTACAGGCGGTCCCCAAGTTACGATGGTTCGACAGGATTTTTCGATCCTACGATGGGAATACTAAAAAAATGTGAAGTAATTGTCATTTTCGCACGGCATTTCATTTTCCATACGATTCGTTGGAACACTGCCAGGATGTACACATCTCCCATCTTTCGAGATGCCACCGGTCGACGGAGTTCAGATGTCTCGGTGTTCAAGTGATTATTAAATCGGACCTCGTCCACATGCCGGCACATGCATATATACTGTACAGATTAAAAACTACGGTAGTGTAAATTGCTCACCTTTGCAAAATTATGTACAGTAATATTTAAAAATTATTTAGGAATTACAGTATTATAGTCCCTCGACTAACACGTCTCTGTGTATATAGACTACATGTATACGTTATCGATAGATAGTCCTATTAGCATGTCTGGTTAGATTTGCCATTTGTACTAGTACTCTGCACAGTCACAAACTTGAATCGATAATAATCAATAATAAAATTCGTTGTCAACGAATGCCGTTGTCAATTAGTTGGGCTGCTCATGTTACAGGTTAGCGTGACGGCAAGATAACACGGCTGCTTGCAAAATACAGGTCAACCGACAGCAGGAAAAAGTGTGCGTCCCAAGTCATTAAAGAGATGGAAGCATTTTCAATTAAACGCAACAAAGAAGACTGTAACCTGTAAGTTCTGCAAAGCTGAGCTTGTGTGGGATGGAAGTACCACAGTGAAGCATGAGCGCATGAAAAGAAAACACACCTAGGTTCACGGCATAACATCAGCCCGGTAAGCAAAAACTGTATAATCCTCATCATGTTAAAATGGTATAGTTCAGTTAAGTGCTATCGTGTAAACTGTTGGTTTGCTAACATCGGGACAGTCGCACTTTATCTGTTCTGTCGTGACCATCAGGTTGTGCGATCACCTCGCTCACGACATGATCACAGTGATGGATTCAATTAAAACAGTGCAAACAAACTAACTCTAAAAGCAGCTAATCTTTTCAATCAAGCCTGTTAGCTTGCTGCGTTTGTCCATTACATTCTTTTTGTATAGCATTTCTCTACTACAACAGTTAACTTATGTTTTCAAACATGGTTTACTGCGGCTTTACTACATTCAAATGCTTGTTTTCAATTGCTGTCATTATTTTTCTCGAGCAGTTAAAGCTCCTTTCCCTCAATTATTCCCCCACGTTAGTTAATTGGGATAAACAATAAAATAAAATTTCTATAAGACCCGATATAGAGAGGCACATTGTGGTGATCTTGTTAATCTCCCGGTGTTCGCATCTCTTATGGCAACTGCGAGTCCAACCAGTGGAAGTGGATGTGCATGAGGGTCTATGATTTCATCTAAAGACTTACTCCATGTGCATAGAATGTTTGAGAATTAGACACGCACAGGGAGCGCTGAGTGCGAGCTGTGGCGAATAAACGAGGTCTGGTGCAGCTGGGAAGAGATGATGGACGAAGGCTCCCCTGAATGTCCTCCCCTCTTTAAATCAGACCCTTTGGCAGGGGACAAAAAAAAGGAGAAGGAAGATGATGAGTTTGCTCGTCTTTCGGAGGATAATTTGGAAGACGACGAAGAGGATGCTATCCTCCCTCCAAATCTTTGTTCTGGCACAGTGCTATGGATGAGCCCCTTTTCCCAATGCTAGGGGAGCTGTACCTCACTGAAATGTGTAGGAGAACAGCTTCCAAGCTTGACACGTTCTCCTCAGCTTCACAGTCTAACATGAGAACTCATAGTGTGGTACATGAAGCAATTTAATTAATTACGGGCAATTTATGTTTCGGGAATAATAAATGCAGGGATGGATCTCCTGTCAAGAGGGAATCCTCTGTACATGGAGCGGACTCTCCACCCTCAGGTAGTGGACCAATTCTGGGAGAGGTTTGGCCGAGTCGCCGTAAATCTCTTCATCTCGCACTAAAATACTCATTGTCCTCTATTCTTTTCTCTGGAAGGAGACAGTGCCCCTACGGGAGTCGATGCTTTGGCTCACCTGTGGCCAAATGTACTGCTTTACACATTTCCTCAACCAAGTCTGATCATACCAACTTTAAAAAGAGTAAGAGAATGCTTTTTCACCGGGCACTGGACAAAGTGGCTCTCTGGGCCCGTAAGATGTTGAATTTAAGATTTACCGGTTTGCCTCTGAGGGTGATAGAAACCATTTAAAATGTGAGACGCCTTCGACGCGCTCTGCATATGATAGGAAATGGAATGTGTTTGAACTGTGGTGCACGCAAAGGCAAAAAGTTCTTTTTCACCATTTGGTGGGATGAGGAGATCGAGAAGAATGAATCTGCTATTCGTTTCATGGGCTGATTCTCACAAGGGTAAACCTGTTTTCCATCAGCGTCTGTCCAACTGGTTAGTGGAAGCTATTAAATTGGGTTATAATAGCATGGGTCTTTTCCATGCTATTTGGGGAGTTTCTGAACATACAGTAACTTACAAAAGTGAGTACACCCCTCACATTTTAGCCTAATCTTCTCAGGGACAATATAATAAAAATAAATCTTGGACATGTTTTAGAGTAGTCAATGTGCAGTTTGTATAGTAGTATAAATGTACTGTCCTCTAAAAAGAACTCAACATACAGCAATTATTAGATAATGGCTGTATGTGGATAGGGGAGACAAAAGTGAGTACACCCTATGTGATAACAGCTATACGTCATTTAACCATGCAAAGTCACGTCCTATTCATCATTCATGATATTGCTTGACAGGACCATACAAATGTGTACATCTTGTATTAGAGCAGTTACGCTGCAACAAGTCAGTTTGCAGGCCGTCGCCCCAAAAGGAAACCTCTTCTGAAGCTGCTCACAAGAAAACCCACAAACAGTGGAGAAATGTGAGGGGGGTACTCACTTTTGTGAGATACTGTACTACCCGAGGGTTGGCCACCTTTTGGGCGTTGCTCAAGAGCATTTGAATTCAAGACATTTGCTTTGCCAGACACTTTGTCAGTCTTTAAATGGGGGATGTTACGGAGCCTTGTTAGCTTATTCCTTCCTTAGTGTGTTCACGTCTTCATAAGTTCTATTCTTTAAATAGTGGAGAGCCTGTGTTATTATCATCACACATCACTGCCCTGCTTCGGACAGCATATCTGCAATACGGGAGTTGCCTAGTGAGATACCGAACAAATGTTTGAAAGAGAACTTTAGGTTCTCTGATAACAGGACTGAGGTATCTGACCACACTTCCCTCATTGCAGTAGCACAGAGAAGAGATATGCAGAGAACGAGGTAGGGACCGTCAGCCCGACAGACGTGGTGTAACTGGTGCTTTCAGGATTGGTCCCTCCCAAGGCAATTCCTATAGCGAGATGTCAGACTCCTGTTATGAGCGAACCGGGGTTACGGAAGTAAACTAAAGATTCGCTTAAACTCAATGTGTGGCTTTTGTGTTTTTGCAAAAGTAACCTTACTTGAACCTAATCTCATCTAATCAGGCAGGTGGTGTGACGTGTGGCTAATATTTTCCAGGTGCATATTGGGCCGCCTAATACCAATGCCACAGGATATCTGACTGTCGATGCAGAACAAGTGCAATCCGTCTATTGATGGATAATTCCAAAATGTTAATGTCAAAAAGCATCTCATACTGGTTTCATTAACATGACCACGGGTCATTCGTAAAGGCTAAAACATTATTAATTGTTGAAATAAGTGCATGTTTTAAATACATGGCCATATCCAAATTTACCATGTCTAACAGCCACAACAAACACGAGAGCCATGGCAAGTCTCCGGCATGCTTCCTGCTATTGTTTTCTGCGTGGCTGATCGGCGTCGGCTGAATAAAATCAATCAGCTCAGATAGCAGGGCTGCCAAAGGGGGGTTTCAACCAGACCCAGGAACAACATCCTGCAATTATCCAGAACATACAGCGCGATTGTGTGCATCATATCTTAACGGCACACGAATGCTGTTATTTCCATGTATACAAAGACTCAAAAGGGTGAAGATTATTATTCTACAATGGATCATCAGTCTCCATACCCCCTGTCCTCTACATCTGCCTCTTTCTAATTAACCAACTGCATGTCTTTCCTCACTACATCCATAAACCTCCTCCTTCCTGGTGGCTCCATCCTCAGCATTCTCCTACTGATATACCCCATGTCCATCCTCTGCACATGTCCAAACCACATCCATCTAGTGTCCCTCATTTCTCCAAAACGTCCTACATGCGCTGTCCCTCTACTAAACTCATTTCTAATCCTGTTCATCGTCACTCCCAATGAAAATCTCAACATCTTCAGCTCTGCTACCTCCAGCTCCACCTCCTGTCTTTTACTCAATGCCACTGTCTCTAAACCAAACAACATCTCAGGTCTCACCACAGTCCTATAAACTTTCCCTTTCACTCTCACAGATACTCTTCTATCACAAATCACTCCTGCTGTCACTCTTCTTCAACCACTCCACCCTGCCTGCACTCTTTTCTTCACTTCTCTAAAACACTCTCCATTACTTTGCACTGTTGACCCCAGGTACCTGAACTCCTCCACCTTCTCCACCTCTAATTAAAAAAGATGATCATGAAATGACCCCGGGTTTGTTTGTTTTTTCCCCTGCACATTGCGATCTTCTTGGAGATTTGAAATTATGGCAAATTGTAGGTTTTTGTGCAAATTCTACAGAAAAGAAAACGCAAAAAGCCGTTTTGAAATGTTCGGGCCGACCTTTCCTCACGATGACTGTCTTTTCTTGAAATATCCATCTTGAAAATTGTCCTTGTAAATGTATCTGCGACCAAATCAATTTATTTTCCCCCATCAGCCAGTGAGGAATGGGAAAAAAAAAAAAAACAGCTAGTAAATTTTCCAGCCGGCGTAAAAATGCTGTTGTTATTGTACGCCTGCTCGATGACCCCTTGTAGAAATCTGATTGTTAACAACAGATTTCTTTTCATGTAAACTCTAACATAACATTTACTACAAAAGCAGTGCAACAGAGTGAAAAGGTGCATGCACATGCATGTAAACTAACACAGAATTTTTAAAAATATCATTGTTAACATTATTTTGATGCACAACAGCTTCCCCACAGCACGAGGAGGTTTTAAACATAAATGTAGATAATATTTATGTAATTTACATAAATTATTGGCAAGAAGCACATTTTGTTTTGATTGAAGAAATGATCTGTGTTATGTTATGGTGGAACGCACAGTGGTGGGTGTTGGGGGCGTGGCCTCAGTAACCCTGCAGTAAGCGTGCTGTATGGATGTGATTGATGAATTTGCAGGGTAGAGAACTGAAATTGCATAAAATCTGGTGGTTTTTATAGACAATATCCTCCATTATTATTATTATTTTTAAAACATTCAAGTTCTCTAACATGTTGCCCTGCAATTTCAAGTTTAAATTCCCAGCTTGCTCCCATTAATTTAGGTTAATTGCCATGGAAACTTTCAGGTCATCATAATTACCAGGATTTTGCAACCCTAATCACTATGCGTTGATGACGAATGAAAAACTCACCAGCTCGGCGTATTTCTTGCACAGACCAGCGAGTTTTTCTTCAGGGGTGCTCAGCGTGTTCAGCGTCTGCATCAGCAGCGTTATTTCCTTACCTACAGAGTGGAGAGACGAGAAAGCACTGCAGGAACCATCCAAACTAAACATACAGGAGTCTAAATCAGACATGCTGGTAATAGTCAAGAGCCAATGTTGTTTTAATCGGTTTATATCAGGTTATTACACTACTATATGACACTCAAATAAGCAGTTTTTACAACTGTGGTGTTTAAAAAAAATAAAAATCATAGTCTAACACTACACACTGACCCTTAATGTGGATGAGACCAGAAAAAAGGTCATTTTTTGAGACTCCAAAAAAACAAAAAAACACCCGGTTTCATTCCAATCCTCAACTGTCCAAGTACCTCGGACAAAAGACGATTCAAATAAAAAGTACAGTTTCCATTTGACCCAAAAAATCCGCTTACCCAGGCCTTTAACCTTCTTTTTCTCCTGCTGCTTCTTTTTGTCCTTGTCCGTGCTGCCGCTGCTCAGACTGGCACGCTCGGACTTGCTGTCAGCCAGCCCGTTGACCTCGGCGCCGTCAGGTTGGCCGTTAGGTACAGCCGGGTCTTCGCTGCCATCCGCCTGACAGTACGTGTTGAGGATGTCCTCCAGCTGTCTGCTAAGCTCCTCGGCCACATCGCAGGAGGTAGACTTAGATCCAGCTTTAGCCACAGACAAATAAGTTATATGCACGCCATGCTAATCAAACATGGAGTTAATCGGTTTAACATGGAATGTGTGGCTGTAATTAAAATGTGGTACAAATTGAACTCATATTACTACACTTTACGACACATCGAAATGATTCTTACAGGCTTCGTCCGATTCAGAATTAACAGCTGGAGAGCTATCGGTCAGCGTGTTCTGTTCCTTTGGGCTCTCAGTGCCTTCTGGAGTAGCCGGAGTCTCTGACGTGCCCTCTGCACTGGACTCTCCGCTGTTGTCCTCTACCTGATCCTCAGTGTCCTGCCTCTTCATTATTCAACTGCGAACACACGGTCAATTTTAGCACATGTACGCACACAGACTCCGTTACACTAAGTTTTCAATTCAATATCAATTACATTTTATGTTTATTGCGCTTTTAACAATGGACATCGTCCCAAAGCAAGTTGTCAGTTTGCCCCTAATGAGTGAAGCAGTGGTGACTGTGGTAAGGAAAATCTCCCTGAGATGGTATGAGGAAAAAACCTTGAGAGGAACCCCATCCTCATAAGCAGATGCCTATTCATTACAGTTCGTCACTGTGCCGTGTGCAGCAGATGGCGTTTAAATCCAACATAAAATTTTTAAGTGTATGACTGCAGCAGAAATGTTATCTTAGTGAATTTGTCTTTTGAATCTGGTGTCGACAAATCTACTGATGTCCTGCACTCGATACAGCTGTCCAGTTTAGATCACTGTGACTCAATATACACACTGACACAGCAGGTTTAATCAGATTACCACCAGTGTAAAAAGCCTGACTGAGCTGAGTTTGTGTAATCCCAAAAACCAATAACTGATCACCATTATTCCCAACAACCAATCACTTTTCAACATGATTTCCAATTCATAATCACTGTCTATGATGTTTCTAAAGACCAGTGACTGAGCAGCCTTATTGATAATAACCAAGAATTGGTCACCTTAGTTCCCAAAACCAATCACTAATCATCAATATTCCCAAAAACTAATCACTGATCAAAATTATTCCCAACAGCCAATCACCATTAATCCCATCAACCGATAACTGATGACTATTATTCAATGATCACCGTTATACACAACAATCACTGAAAAACTTTATTCTTAATGTTCGATCCCTGACCATCAATGTTCCTAAAGGCCAATGACTGATCACCATTATTCCCTACAACCAATCACTAATCACCATTATTCCCAACAACAACTCACTGCTGGTAATTCTTCCCATTCACTAATCATTATTCCCACCAACCAATCACTGATCACCATTATTCCCACCAACCAATCACTGATCACCATTATTCCCACCAACTAATCACTGATCACCATTATTCCCACCAACCAATCACTGATCACCATTATTCCCACCAACCAATCACTGATCACCATTATTCCCACCAACCAATCACTGATCACCATTATTCCCAACAACAACTCACTGCTGGCAAATCTTCCCATTAACTAATCATTATTCCCACCAACCAATCACTGATCACCATTATTCCCACCAACCAATCACTGATCACCATTATTCCCACCAACCAATCACTGATCACCATTATTCCCAAAAACCAATCACAATTCCCAACCACAAATCAATGCTGACAATTTCCCCCATTCACTAATCATTATTCCCAACAACCAAATACTAATCATTGTTAATTCCAACAACCAATCAATGACCACTATTACAAACAGCCAAGCACTTCTTCTTTGGCTTCTCCCATTAGGGGTCTCCACAGCAGATCATCCGTCTCCATACCGCTCTGTCCTCTACATCTGCCTCTTTCACCCCAACTACCTGCATGTCTTCCCTCAGCACATCCATAAACCTCCTCTTTGGACTTCCTCTTTTCCTCCTGCCTGGTAGCTCCATTCTCAGCATTCTCCTACTGATATACCCCATGTCCCTCCTCTGCACATGTCTAAATCATCTCAGTCTCCAAAACATCCTTCATGCGCTTCAAACAGCTGAACACTAATAACAATTATTCCCAACAACAAATCAATAGTGACCACTATTCCTGACAACCAATCACTGTTTGCCATTATTCCTAACAACAAATCAATGATTTTCTATTTTCCACAACAACCAATCACTGACCACCGTCACCATCGGTGGTCATATCTACCACTGTTTGTCCCACCCTCACATCTTCCGGTGATATTAACAAATCATAAAAACGAGTTGTTGCATCCATAACTGTTTCCTTTATGTCTATTTCCAGATCACTTCCAATTTCTACAAATAGATTAATAGCTAATTTCATTTTATTTCTGTCCAATAATTTGCAGTGTCATGACCAAGCACCATAAAGCTAACTAGTCTTTCTAAAAAAACATTATTTTCCAACTTTGATTAAAACATACTCAGAAATTATATAAACGCCCATCGATATGCAAATAAGCACACTGAATATGCAAATGACTCCAATGGCGTCACGAGGGGACTTTCCATTATCATGATTTGGGGAAAACTGATAAAGTCTAATGAGAAGGTGAGGGTTTATAGAAACAATGTTGTAGATATACAGAAGTTCCTCAGAATGCTGGGGGCTTTTTCAAGTTCACAAAATCAGCCTCAATAATCGAGTCAAGCTTCTCGTGGGTTTATAATGGTGGGATCACACAGATAACTAACTACCTAATGGAGAACTGAGAGAACCAAGACCAAAACAAAGACCAGGACCAAGACCAGGAGATATCCATGCTAATATCTGGCTAATACCATGACTAGCCTGCTAGCTTCCTGACAAGCCCAGCGAGCTAACTTACCTAGCTTGCTAAGTTTCAGACTAAAACCCAAAACCAGTGTCCAAACTTCTGTCACATTTCCCGGATTTTACCCTCATATCCTTCTTGTCCCGTTCCCCAGAGTTCAACGCGTATTAAAAGCTTACCGGATTCTTCAAGCGCTTCTAGGAATGTTTCTAGATGGACTTGTTTCTTCTGCCAACAGTCACCGGAAACAGAAAGCAGTAGCTGAGACCTGATTGGACGACGGGAAAACCCAGCTTCCGCCGAAACCTCTGCTTCACTGAGGAGGGAGAAGAAGCGCCAAAGCGAGGACGTGCCAAAGTTTTAAAATTTTACAGCTTTATATTCTGTAATAACGAAGATAAAGATTCATTTATGTAGCAGGAAATAAAGACGCAGAAACGAACTAATAAAAAAACATATTATAGAAGCATAGAGGCGACAAAATTTAATTTAAAATGTGACATGCACATTTTTTTTTCTGTATTTAAATTTACATCTTGCATTAATGAATCTAATGAATGCTCTAATAAAATAATTTCTAATCCTGTCCATCGTCGTCACTCCCAACAAAAACCTCAACATCTTCAGCTCTGCTACCTCCAGCTCCACCTCCTGTCTTTTACTCAATGCCACTTTCTCTAAACCAGACAACATCTCAGGTCTCACCACAGTCCTATAAACTTTCCCTTTCACTCTCACAAATACTCTTCTATCACAACTCACTCCTGCTGTCACTCTTCTCCACCCACTCCACCCTGCCTGCACTCTTTTCTTCACTTCTCTAACACACTCTCCATTACTTTCCACTGTTGACCCCAGGTACCCGAACTCCTCCACCTTCTCCACCTCTTCTCCCTGTGACTGCACCCCTCCACTGCCCTCCCTCTCATTCACAAACATGTACTCTGTCTTACTCCTGCTGACTTTCGTTCCCCTTCTCTCCAGCGTGTACCTCCACCTCACCAGGCTCTTCTCGACCTGCTCCCTACTCTCACCACAAATCACAATATCATCCACAAAAATCATAATCCATGGAGACTCCTGTCTGACCTCATCCGTCAACCTGTCCATCACCACTGCAAACAGAAAAGGGCTCAGAGCCGATCCTTCTTCTCAACCTGCTTCCCACTCTTATTTTAATGCTGTGGGACATTATAGCAAAATGGTGATTTAAATCTCTCTTTTTTGATGCATTGAGACTTAAGACATCACTGCGAAGTTCATTTCACAGCTTCTCCAAAAAGCCGGCCAATGGCAAACTGTCCCATTTCTTTTTGTCTGTATGACAAATGCTCATTTTAAACAAAACAACGGTACAATTTTGCCGCTCCAGAGCTTGGGCAGCTTCTCGGAAAAGCTGTGGAAGGGACTTTGCAACGAGGGAAGGTGGACATAAATGACTCTTGGAGCAAAGTTTTAAATTTTTACAGCTTTATCTTCTGTAATAACGAAGATAAAGATTCATTGATGTAGCAGGAAATGAAGACGCAAAAACCAACTGATGAAAAAGCTGTACAACGTGTACAAGAAAATCCTTCTATGTACCATAGGAGAGTGATTTTGGCTTCAAATTTGTTTTTGAAATACAAAACGAACTTTACTGCATAACATTTCAACGATCATTTTGCTACTATTTCTGCATGGACATGTTACACATATCAAATCAATTTCGGTAATACGTTTACGTAAAAATTAGTATGTAAATAACACATTTAACCCACTGTTGGAAACGTAGTAAACTATATATAAATACATTTTCGTTTTCCTTTCACATCAAACTTTGCACTTATGGTAATAGAAAATGTAAATACAGATATACATATCCATTTTAGATACTGCGTTGCCATTTTAAATGTAATTTTGCTACCTCTATACATGGGCAAAAGAATGAGAACCTCCCAGTGCTTGGTGATCGTCAGATTCCAGATGTATTCCTTGTTCCGGTTATAACAACCCCCCGCCCTCTGTCTTCTGGGCACGATTTCCACTATATTTTCTGGACCGTCAGGGCCAGCAGGGCATAAACACTGTCAGAATCTTTTTTTGTCCATGAATATGTACTAAATTATGGCCATTAGTCGTTTCTTTTCATTTCATAGCTTTTCTCTCAGGTGTTTACACTTTCTAAATGTAAGTTTACGTTATCCAATCAGATTTCAGCCGTCACATCATGCGTCACCCGGAGTCAATTGGTACCTTTTTCAAACCTTCAGAATCTCACTGTGGGCACCTGCAGGTAAAACCCATGTTGCTTGAAAGTTGTAGCGTTCACCGATCAGCAGCTCCAGGGCCATCTAGCAGGCGTCCAATAACGTCAGCATTTTATCTATTCTTTGATCGGATGGTCAGAAGGCGCACCGGTCAGAGCTCGCGAACCGCATCTGTAGCAAACTGCACAAGCTCAAATATATTTGTGTGGAATTCTGTTTTTTTTTTATTCCAAACACTCGCCAAGCTTATTCTAGAGCCATTATTGTGTTTGCGTTTTCTTTTTGGTAGATTTTGCACAAAAACACACACTTTGCCTTCATTTCAGATCCCCAGGAAAACCGTAACGCACATAAAAATGCCCGAAAAACCCGGGATCATTTTATGGGCTTAATATCGATGTTCCTGCTCATGTGGGTGGAGAAGATGTGGCAATATTGATGTTTTTTTAAATATAGCTGTAGCGTCATAATTATAGTATTAAGAAATGTTGATTTCTACAATATATAATTGCAAAAATGTCAAATATGTACACTTCATGGGTTAAAGAATGAGAACATCCTAGTGCTTAGTCATAGTCCCATTCCAGATGTATTCCATTTAGCTGGGGTTTGAACTCACAACCTTCTAACTCAAAGGCCAATGTCTTAACCACTAAACTACCAGCTCCCCCATTTGGTTATAACAAGCTCCAGTCTTCTGAACAGGATTTCCACTAGATTTCCAGGCATGGCTGAGGAGATTCTGCGATCATATAGCTACAAGATATAGTCATGGGTGGATGGACCCTGAAGTATTAATACTTTGGATATTGGTGTCGAGTAAGTCATTTATTATCCCAACACACCACCTCTGGATGAAGTTCTCTTTAACTGAGGATGGTTCCACATGAACAGCCTAAAGATCCATGAAGTTTCTGAGCAACTCAAAAATGAGGATTATTTTGGACTGTAATTAATATAATATATATATATATATTCCTCTCAACTTCCTCATGCCATCTCAGAGTTTTTCCTTATAACGACAAACTTATAAGGAACAAACATCTAGGCATAAACGTCATAACCCCTTTATCTCTTCAAAGCTGCTTTGGAAAAATGTCCATTGTTAGACGTGCTCTGAAATAAACTTGCATTGAGTTGCTCAAGGGATCAGCAGTGGCAGTTTGGTGGTGCTGCGATTTTAACTCAAAAAATTCCAATCAACAGTCCGAGTTCCTGCTTCAGAATAATGTTTACAGCATTTGGCAGACACCCTTACCCACCTACATTTAACTCATTCATAACAGCGGCAGCTTAGTGGCAGGAAGATTTGAACTTGCGACCTTCTGATCAGAAGTCCATCATCTTAACCACCTTACCCCTTCCCTTTACAGTTCTTATATTGAGCAGATGAAGGTTGAGTGACCTGCTCAAAGGCCCAGCATTTGGCAGCTTGGTGGTGCTGGGATTTGAACTCACCACCTTCCACTATCTTACCCACTGAACTTACCCACTGATATTATTAGTTGTATTTATTGTATATGAGATGCAAATGGTTCACATCTTTTTGCCACACATAAAAAAGAATATTAAATCATATATAGATTTTCTCTGTAAATGTAATCTTAGTCTTAGAAAATCAGTTTTAGGTCACATGTATGCAGAAATAGATCATTTTGGGAGATGTTTGGGAGTTAGTGCTGACTTGATAATCAAAATCAAATCAAGTTTTATTTATAGAGCGACTTACAGCAACCAAAAGGAGCACAAGGCACTTTCCAGTAAAAATAAAAACAACAAATAGACAATAAAAATATAAGAAATATAAAAATATAAAAAATATAAGAACACAATATATATGTAAAATAGCAGTTGAATCAGGCTGTGTGTTAAAAGCTTGTATGAATATATGAGTTTTCAACTGCGATTTAAAAACATTGATATTATTGATATTATTATTAAAGGAAGTTAAGGACTCAATCAGCTCTAAACTGTCATATTCTATAGTACAGGCAAAATATAGACACATTTTGAGGCCACCTGACAATACGATTATGGGATTTTTGAACATCCAATTGCACACAGAGTCCCCATTTGCTGTTATAAAAACCTCCAGTCGTCGTCTTTTGGGAAGAAGTTCCACCAGATTCTGTGGAAACTTGTGCTCATCCAGCCACAAGGGTGGTGGTGGTGTTTTTTTCTTTTTTCTTTTTTCTTAACGCCATGCTAGCTTCTATGGCTACGTTCATGGCAAAACCCAGGTTTACTTATACAAATATAAAACTAAATATGATGTTTAAGATTCATTTTTTTTCTATAATACCGCAACTTGATTAAACCTTTTCAAAAGAATCAACAGAATAAAACAAGTTTCTCAAAAGAGGTAGAAATATTACAATCCAGCGAAATATGTTTAACAGACATCGGATTCTGACAGGATGAATTTTTTTGGGAATTTTCTCCTGATTATGCGTCTTATCGGGTATCGTGTGTAAATAACTTGATTTATTTCTTGGCTTATTCAGATTTTTTGCAGGTTTCCAAGTCAAATTTAAGACTTAAATTTCATTCTTAATGATCTTAAGACTTGTATCATGACATCACAAACACACACAAATACATTTTTTAGCAACCAACTTAACCAAAGCCCTAAATTCATTTTTTGAGTATCACCAAACCTGCATTTCCCCATCGACAAAAAATAAAATCCATTTTGCGTCTACAATCCAAGAGAGATTCCCCCCAACAACACAAAGCTGATTGGCTGTTGCATGTTGGTCTCATTTGTAGTCGCGATACAGTGAATTATATTTGGACCAGCGATAAAACGAGCTAAAACACTACGGAACCTAACAAACAAAAACATTCTGAAGTTAATGTTTTCGACGAGCATCAGAGTTGACGTTACATGAACTTCGGAAAATTAAGACCCGTTAAAAACGATTTAAGCCCTAGAACATCGAATTTATAACTTTTTATGGTCTAAAATTGAGATTTTTAAATTTGAGACCTTTTCGACTTTTTGAGACCCCGTGGAACCCACCACCAAACCCCACCCCCCGCGGAGTATGTTTTTCACCTAAAACAACATTTATTTAATGTAATTTGCTGCTTAACTGATCACGATCCCATTCTAATTGTCGTTCATTTGCGTATGCATAGTCTCAGTTCTGTGAACGGTATAAAGCATTTTATTTGTTCTGTTGCTCATTACCAAAGATTCCTGAGTGTCCAGGAACCAAAAAAAGAAAACATACTAAAATCCTTTGATGATCATTTTAATTAAACAATTGTAGGGTGGTCAGTTCTAATAGATTGCAATGCTTCAGGGCATTGATACTGGTGTAGGTGAGGTGATGAGGCCTGGGGTGCAGTCAACGTTCCAATTTATCCCCTATGGTGTTCAACATGGTTTCTATAGCGGCCACTCACGATCTTCCAAGCCTTGTAAATGATATCTTCATGGAACTGGCTTTGTGCATTGTGTGCAGGTTTGAGTCTCCTAGATCAAGTAAAGGGAAATGAAAGTTTTAAAGACATCCTGTGTGCCTCAGACTTTTTGGGGAAGAACCACACAGCTGGAAAAATCAGTTTTCCTAATGTTTGTCCCTCTAGTGGATTATATTTACAACTGCATGATAAAAAGAAAAACACCCTACAGTTCATTGTTTTTCTCTCTTTATTTATTTTTTGCTTGTTATTTGCATTCTGGACAAACCTTTTAAATCTTTTTAAAACATTTGTACAGCATTAATGAACATGTTCATGTTTTTTTTTTTTTTCTTCACGTGTCGCTCATTCATACGGTCGGTAAAGTCAAGTCAGTCACAGTATGAGATGTAGGAAAAAAGGAGAACTGATGGTATAAATAGAAAAAAATTTCAAATTAACAAGAACAGGACACACAAACTCCACCAGGTCATGAATGGATTGACAATTTAATAGGAAAAAACATGTAAACAGAGGTTTGAATATTTAATCTTTTTTTTTTTTTTTTTTTAACTTTTCAACGATAGAGCCAAGCATCAGGCTTTAGATTTGGAGGAGACAAAAAGTCTCGAAAAGATATAAATCATCTACAAGATCTAGGACGGAAGACCAGAAAGCCTCGACTGTACATATGTGGCCTTTTGCAGTTTTTTTTTTGTTTGTTTGTTTGCACTTCTTGGAAGTCAGTGTTTTTAATCAGGGAGAGCGTCGGGAAATTGTGCCGACAGGACGACTCGTCCTCAGCGGGCGTAAAAACCTGCGTTCGACTTCTGAACCCCTGATCTGATAAAATCTCTCGAAACAAAAAGATTGACGTGCTTCAACCCTGAACCGAAGCGCCGGATTGATTAACCTGTAGTGGAGGGGGGGCGATGGCTGCAGGTGCCCGCGCTCCTTCCCTGAAACGTGAACCTGTTCGGATCGAATTGTCTGCGGTTCCGAAGACTTGACTGCTGTCGAATTCAAGATATTTTCTAACTGGATAAATTGCAAGAGACATCATTACAAACAGGCGAAAAAAAAAAAAAAAGGACAAAAAAATGAAAAGAAAAATAAAGAAAACAAAATCTCCTATGATATTTGGATTGCAGTATGAAAAGTATCCTTTTTTTATATGCAATTAAGCCCACAAAAAAGTATAATTTACTTAAATTATCTTAAATTCTTTCTTTTTTTAATACCAATTTGGTGTACAAACAACAGACCGTCACGTCTACACAAACTACTCGAGATCATGTAACCCCTTGATGTGATTACTCGAAGGTATGAAAAAGAACAGAGCAGCAACATCTGCACAAACATGTGCACATTCAAGTACATAAAGAAATGAGGAAAAAAAAAATAAATGAGAGGAATAATAAGAAGAATTTTCAGATGAATCGATATACATCAGCCACCAGTTTTCCTCGGTCTGATTGGCACTTTTGTGAATTAAGGAGTGCATTTGTGGTTTTCTTTAATAGAAATTCGATTTGGGTCACGAGCGGTGAATTTCCTCCCACCCTCTCCGCAAGTCGTGTGTATATCCTTAAAACCTTTTCCCATTTACCCCTTCATTTACATGTGTATAGAGAGCTGCAGGATCCCTTTAAGTGCAACGTCATCTGGCATTTATTTTTTTTGTCTCACCACAAAAAAAAAAGGACGTAAAAATTCAGAGGGAGAAGCGTACATCTGTACCCTCCAATTTCGAGATGTTCATCGAAGCTGATGAAACCTCGATTTGATGTAACAACCCTATGAATGGAAAAATCCACCCTGAAACACGAGTGTGAGAGATTTGTGTTTGTTACGTAACATGGTGTGAGAAAAGAATCACAACCAAAAACAGCAAATGTGTGGAAAAAAAGATTTCATGATCTACATAAGTGGCTACAACAGCTTCTACGCTCACTGATTATTATTCAACAATCTTTAATGTAAAATTAATGATAAATCAAAAAGAGTAACAGCTCGTAAAGATTGGGATCTAAGAGGCCATGGGTATTAAAGTTGAAGCCGTACAGGCTGACAGTTGAAAGAAAAGTGGCGATTAAAAGGACTAAAGCATCGCCGCATCCGCCTCTTCAGAGATCCCACTACATCCCATTTCAGCACCTCGATCAGCGCCCAAATCTACACCCAATTCAGCTCCACTGCCGTCATAGTCGAAAAGCACCGGTGTCCCTGGATGCCAATCGAGATCAAATATGATTTGAAGTCCCTCAGGGTGGATTTTGCCTTCAAATTGTTAGCGAGGTTGATGCAGGAACCGCAAAACCCTAAATGGAAATGCCGAAACACCACGTTATGGGGATAACGGCTGACGTTTCCATGCACAAGAGAAATGCCACAAAGCACACAATCAGAGTTAAACCACTGTAACGCAAAGAACATGAGCTGCCACCAGATTGCACCAGCACTTCCACGACGCCTTCGTGTCCGTTCATCCAAATCAACGAGTCAACTTGAATACATTTTTTTTTTCTCCCCTAGAAACTAGTTCATCGTACTTTACTTCAGTTTCGCCTCTCTGGGATTCCGTCATTCACCAGAGGATTCACTCAGCGTCAGTCAACGAAACAGGAATCGACGTAAAAACAAAGAAATGAAAAAATCTGTAAAAATGAACGGAGTGTTCCAGATCATTTAAATCGAATTTGGGAAGAAAGAAAAAAAAAAAATTCAGGTGAATGACGGCACAGATCAGGAAACTGAGGTTCAGGCACGATTAAGATATTTAGCTAAAACACTCCCCCCCCAAAAAAAAAAAAAAAAACTTCCAGCTTCACCAAAACACTTGCAGATGCTGACTCGTCCGTCCGATGCTGATCATGTGTTACACCGAAAACTGGACTTGTTATATGTCCATTATACGAACAGCACATACTTATCTACCTAGATATATTATAAAGTTTCGCCGCTATCATCAGGAAGTGACGAAGATTACTGGAAAGTTCTTTCTGCCGCTTCACAGAATGTCCGTCGGTCTCGGTCTCGCTCCTCATTCGTTCATCGGCGTTCTCAAAACCTTCGCGTCAGTGTAGTGTACACGGAGGACAAAAATGCTTCCGAGATTTTATATATATATATTTTCTTTTTTTTTTCTTTGAGAGTTCGTTTCAAATCTTCGTGTACATGCTTCATGGGTTTCTGTGCAGTGAGCCAAAAAAACCCTTTTTTTCTTTTAACATGAAGAATGAACATTAGCACTGAAATCTGAAAACCTGAATGGAAAATCGCAGAAGCAGTTTTTCTCCTTCGTGTCATTTCATGTGCAAAAGGTGTGTGCAACTATATAGAGTCATATTTGTATATATATATATTTATTTATCTTACCTAGAGGTTAGCTTTAAAAAAAAAAAAAAAAAAAAAAAAAACACCCCTTGCAATCTTTGTTAACTTGCGAGTATAAAAGAAACAGAAATCAAGAAATTAGAGCATGGAGGCGATCGCCAAATGTTTCTCATCGCTTTCAAATCGAAAAGAATGGAAAATCCTGGCAAGGGATCCTCTGAAACGGTGAACAGAATAATAGAAACCCAATGCAAAGACCTCAGGAAAGATCTGAACGCAGTCTCTATCACCTTAGCTAAACAAAAAAAACAACCAAAACAACCCCAAACTATTCTGAAGGGAAAGCGGAACCACATGCACGCCTTGTGAATCCCCCGCCCTACGCTTCCAGAATTATCTATAAATATCTAGGTATTTACAACACCGCAAAAAAAGACGACTACTTATTCTGCCTTTTAAAGACCACCAGCCAGGATGGTGTTTTTAAACACTGCGGGACCAAACACCAGAGAATAGGAAATAAAAGAGAGAAAAAACACGGCGCTATGGGGGGGGGAGAGAGTGCGAAGCCTCGGAAAGGTGTGGGAAGGATGTTTTTCCTGTGAAGGCGATTAGTCTCGCGGAAAAAAAAAAAAAAAAAAAAGACCGGTCGTAGTATGAGTGGAGGAGGAACACACAAAAACAATCTAACAAAAAAAAAAAAAAAAAAAAAGGGTGTTAAAGTTCTCCCTCTCGGTCTGGCTCCAGATGAATCAGCTTGTGTGGTTGTGCCTGGGGCACAGGGGATACAGCCTGCAGTACGGACATGGGCACGGGAAGGACTTGGATGCGTTGTACGGGCCTGAAGCGAGTGTCAGGATGTTGATTAGAGCTGGAAGCCCTCCATGGGGGCCTCCTGCTGAGGAAAAAGGTACTGCTGCTGGTTCTCATCCACCTGCGGGGCCAAACTGGCGTCTTCCTCTTCCACGCCGAAATAGTGCTCGATGAGATCGAAGGCCTTCTGGTAGATCTCCTGGTTCTCATGGCTCTGCAGGAACTCGATCTTGTCCAGGCCTTAAGAATAAACAAGGAGGAACATCAGCCTCTAAATAACTCACTGAGATGATGTCAAATCTCACACACACACACACACACACACACACACACACACACACACACACACACACACACACACACACACACACACACACACACACACACACGTAAAAAAGTGTTTCCCCCTTTCCTGATTTCTTATTGTTTTGCATTTTTGTCACACTTTAATGTTTTAGATCATCAAACTAATTTAAATATTAGTAAAAGATAAGTGATCACAACATGCAGTTTGTAAATGATGGTTTTTGTTATTGAGGGGAAACAAAATCCTAAACTACATGGCCCTGTGTGAAAAAGTGTTTGCCCCAAACCTAATAACTGGTTGGGCCGCTCTCAGCAGCAACAACTGCGATCAAGCGTTTGTGATAACTTGCACTGAGTCTGTTACAGCGCCGTGGAGGAATTTTGGTCACTCATCCATGCAGAATTGTAATTCAGCCACATTAGAGGGTTTTTTCGAGCATGAACCACCCTTTTAAGGTCATTAAACATGTTATCTTTTACTAATATTTAAATTAGGTTAATTATCTGAAACATTGAAGTGTAACAAAAATGCAAAAAAAAAAAAATCAGGAAACACTTTCAGACCACTAAAATATATATATTATAAATATATATAAAGTTACATTAGCATTACCATAGGCCTCCTCTATGAGGCTGCAGTAAGGGTTGAGGCCACTGCAGTTTTGCTTGGCCTCCTGCTCTCCCAGTCTCAGGATGTTCTCAAGTCCATTCAGAGCGACCTGCACAATTTTGGAGTCCATCACCGTCAACAGATCGCACAAGGGCTTAATGCAGCCCAAATTAACCAGATACCTGCAGAGAAAGAGAGAAAGAGAGAGTGAGAAATGGACTCATGGACTGAGCTGCACTGCTTCTTCTGAGGAGGTCCAATTACATAACCTGAAAGAGATTTGATTATTTTGTGTATCATATAGTCGTCTAAACACAAACTATTATATAGTCTTCTGATTTCATTACAGCGGGGAACCAGTCATTCACTCGCTGTAATGAAATCAAAAGACTATATAATAGTTTGTATTTTATAGCCGATTTTGCTTTTATATTTATTTGCCATTGTAATTAAGAAAAAAATAAATAAGGTAATTTTGAAACTGATTGCGGGAACACGTCTCAAAAAACTTGGGACAGGGCCATGTTTACATTTGTGTAGCAATTTCCACTTTGCATCAGCTGATCGTAAACGAGCTTCGGCCCAGAGATGATGGTGGTGGCGTTTCTGGATCATGTTTACATATGGCTTCTTCTATCATGATAGAAATTATCCTGCATTTGTAAATAAACCCATACAGTAATTTCCGTTACAGAATCATTCCTTTTTTTGTTTTGTTTTTAATGCAGTGCAGCCTGAGGGATTGAAGATCACAGACAACACTGATTTCCATCCTCGTCCCTTGCCACGTTTTTCTCCCGTTTCTCTGAATCTTTTCATGATGTGTACTATAGATGATATGTTCAAACTCTTAGCTATTTTATGTTGAACAATTAGGAAATGGTTCCACAATGGGTTGCCAGTTAACCCAATGATTTGCTCCTCCAGCTGTTTCTTTGACTTTTTCAGGCTTTTGTTGCCTGTCTCACTACTGTTTTTATTTATTTATTAAATACATTTTTTGTGTACATATATACAAGACTTATATCCTTTCATTGCAATTAACATCTGCGAGTTTTCTTTTATAAAATCTTTATTTAAAATTTATTTTACCGGATTTGTTCAGGCGTGCCTCCGGACGTGGCGTTCGTGATGGCCCACGCGGCTTCTTTTCTGGTGCGAAACTCGGCTTTCTGGAGGATTTCGATGAGAACGGGGAAGATGTTCGCGTCGATGACGGTCTAAGGAAAGGTAACAGGTTATATAATAAATATGTATACTTTTCTATTTTGCAGATGGATTTAAAAACCTGTCAGAACAGCAGCTGTGGCGAGGTGATGGATCTGGATCTGGTACCTGGATCTGAGCTCGGTTTCCTGCTGTGATGTTGGAGATGGTCCAGCAGGCTTCCTTCCTGATTGATTCCTTTGCGCTGCTGAGCAGGTGAAGGAGGCACGGGAGAGCTGAGCAGTTCAGTACCACCTTAAACAAAGGAAGACAAAAAAGATGGAGAGAGAATTCAATATTAAATTCATCGGTTTTTGTTTTCGCAACAACTAATGGTATTCACTAGGGGTGTAACAGTACACGCATCCGTACCAAACCGTTTCAGTGCAGGGCTTTCGGTTCGAATGCAATTTTTTATACGAGCGAAAGAGTTAAAATCTGAGTTCCCCACGAACATATTAAGTGGCAGACCACAAGTGTGTTTGGTCTTTGCCTCGCACTTTGAATTCATTATTATCATTTAACTTTTTTAATTTTTATTATTATTATTGAACTTGACAACATATCCAACAATGGAAGGTGTATAAAAAATAAAAAAATAAATACTCAAAAAGAAAACAAAAAAAAAAGTAAAAAAAAAATAAAACCAGTTGAAATAAGTGAAACAGTTCAATAGAATCTTTTAAAAGAAAATTAAATAATAAATGTAACACACTTGTACGCACATCTGTATTTCCCTAATGGGGTCTACCAAATTAAACATTTTTAATTAAATTCTTAAATTTATTTTATATTATTTAAACAATTTGTGCTGATTAATTGATTACTCAATTTAATCAATATAAATATAAAGTGTACTGAATCAATTTAGTTCATTTTTAAAAATATTTTATTTTATATATATTTTTTTATAACCGTGAATTTTGCATACCGTTGCACCCTCGATAGTCACACTTACCTGTGTCTGAATGTCATCTCCGGTGACTATGTTCCCGACAGCTCTCAAAGCCGGAGAAGCCACTTTATAATCGGAGTGCCTGAAAAAAACAAAAAAACCCAAACAATTTATCAGTTATGCTGACTATCTGCCAAAAATCCATATTGATAGTTTTTCCGGGTTTTGTCTCTTGCTGGAGCAGATTAAGAGCTTTTCTGTTTTTACAGCAAAGAGAGCGGCCTCTAGGCCTCTAGTTTGTTGAGGTCTTTTTTGGGGATTAAGAGAGTTACTTTTTTGTTTAATTTAGAACGAATCTTATTTTTCTCTTTATTTATGAATATAATCATTCATTTAGCACATTTTCATAACTCAGTACTGTTTTTTTTTATAATAAAGTTCAGTATTTTGCAGTTTTTTTTTGCGACTCACATGAGCAGTTCGACGAGTCGCCTGCAGACTCCCGAGTCGATCACAGCCTGGATCTTCTCGTTGGGTCCGTCTGAGAGGTAGGACAGAGCCCAGCAGGCGTCAGCCAGCAGATCGGGATCGCTGCTGAACAGCAGGCGGGACAGTACGGGCAGGCACTGGGACACCTGGAGCAGTAAAAAAAAAAAAAACAAAAAACAGCACATTACATGAAATGAGGACTAATTCTGACTGAACCACTATCAGCCGGTAGTAAAGGGAAGTGGGAGCTCAGTGAATAAGATGTTAGACTTCAGATCGGAAGGTCATGGGTTAAAATCCCAGCACCACCAAACTGCCCATGATTGGTCCTTGAGCAAAGCCCTTAACCCTCAGATAACCAAGTCGCTCTGGATAAGGGCAAATCCAGGCCGATAAGATCCTGCTAATTAAAGTAAAATAGAGCATCTTGATTGCGGAAGGGGATCAACCCAAATTAATGGCCAATCCAATAGGAAAACCTATTAGAAAATAAATCTTTTAAGCCACGTGTCTCAGCTATAACAAAATGAACACTAAATCTTTTTTATTTCATTCAGAAAGTACGGGAACAACAGGACAGAGTGTCGGCCTTCATGCACTCAGATACACTTTATGAACACAAGCACTGAGACACCTGACTTTTCCAGCCATCGGATGTCTTTGGGTGTGGTAGCATGGCATTTTCCCTTTACTTGAAAAAGGAGATGGAGTAAAAGCGCTTGAGTGGCCTGATATAAAGATCTGAACCTCAACCCTATTAAACATGATACATTAGAACGCTGACTGCACCCCAGACCTCTCTTTACCTCACCTATGACATTACTTGTGTCTTGAATGAGCACAAATCTCTAGAAACACATTCCAAAATCGAGTGGAACATCTTCCCAGAAGAGTGGAGGTTATTCGAAGAGAAAATAAGGAACTAAATGTGGAATGGGACGTTCACAAAGCACACATGGGCAGGAGTCCAAAACCATGTCCATATATCATTGGTATAAAATCACGTCAAATGGTGAAAGAGACCAACCTTTTCGAAGTCAGGTGGTGGACTTTTGCCTCTGCAGAGGTTAGAAAGCGCCCAGACAGCATTCCTGGTCATTGTGAGACGAGTTGATTTGGTCAGCAGCCTGGATGGGGTGAAAGAGACAGGCGTGAGACAAGACGAACAAAAAGCAAAACGAGGAGTATTCGAATTTGTCAGAGCGCTCACGTTAACAGTGGGGGAAGGATATTGCAGTTCAAGACGAAGTCTCTGCACATGGCGCTGTCTCCTGCGATATTCCCTAATGCCCACACGGCCTAAAACACACACACACAGCCTGTGAAGAAGTAGCCATTTCAATGGTAATAATAATAATAATTATTATTATGAGCTGTTGCCATCAATTATTTTAGTAATCGAGTATTCTACCGATTATTCCAATGTTTAAACAAGTAATCAGATAAAAAGTACTTT
Source organism: Silurus meridionalis (assembly GCF_014805685.1). Taxonomy (NCBI): domain Eukaryota; kingdom Metazoa; phylum Chordata; class Actinopteri; order Siluriformes; family Siluridae; genus Silurus; species Silurus meridionalis. The sequence goes on along the minus strand of NC_060912.1, from coordinate 3,443,962 downwards.
TTCTTTATCAAAAAGCAATTCTAAATTAAAGAGAAAAGACCGGTCTAAAAATAAATAAGTAATTTGTTTATTTTTTTTTTAAACATTTACTTATTGTGAAAATTGCATACACAAATATTTGAAACCTAAACCATATTAGTGCAATTAATTGCCATATTATATAAAATGTAAATAAAAATATACATAAAAATGTTATAAATTATATAATTACATCTATCTATCTATCCATCTATCTATCTATCTATCTAAATTAATAGTAATTAATAATGACAATAAAAGCAGGTCCTGTAGTTTACATTCTTTGTCTTTGTTATACTTGTGATGATTGTTGTGTATATATAACTTTTTGAATTCTAGCAACACTGAAAAGGCTACTACAGTAGAGCAGTGACATCATATGCCGACCCCTGACAACCAATGGTATTTCACGGATAGAACACCTGATTTAAAGCATGAAAGTTAATTTGATGGAGATGAGGGGAAGGGAAAAAAAAAAAAAAAAAAAAAAAAAGGAGCTCCTCATGACAGAAATGTACATATAATATACGTCACGTTGCATATTTGGGATCACTTTTCTCGAGCAAAATTACACCAGAACGTGCGTCTGGAAGGAAAATTCCTCAAAATTAATTAAGAGAAACTCATATTGCCATAATTAGATATCCGCTTACAGCTAAATTTTATGCTTAAAAAAACAAGTTAGTTCCTGCTGTTACTTATAAGAGCAATAAGCTTTTGTTCCCTCACCATGTGCTCTTGAATTGAAAAGCGGCCACGCCAGATCGCCAGTGTTAAAAATGTGCTCCACTACCTACGTCTGGAAATTCACAGCATGTTTTTTCCTTTGACCTAGTGTAAGGACATGCATGTGTCTCAAACTGGGCTTTGTACAACCATAATCGCACTTAATTTTCAGGCCAAATTTTGCTGTATGTGTCATTATGAACAAATCCTGTGTCCTTCACCACCCAAACCGCCCCATCATGATCCCCCCCCCCTAATTTACAGGAAAAGTTCACCAAGATAAAGTCGGCACGAAGTGAAGATAAAGCTTTGAGGAACACATGTCTCTTTCCCCATGCTGGGAATTTTTTTTCGCATTTCTTTAGACTGCAGCTTTTCAGGTGACTCTTAGAAAACAAATATATATATATAAATATAAAAAGGATGTACGAACAAAAAAAGGGAAAAATGCAGTTTGTGGACTACAGTTCATCATTAAACACCATAATTCCCTCCACACTCACCTCTAAGTTGGAGGTCATGGGACACAGCCTGCCGCTGTATCAATGGATCTCCAACTTCCTGACAGACAGACCACAAGCCGTACGGGTGGGCAAACACATCTCATCCACCCTCACCCTCAGCACTGGAGCTCCCCAGGATTGTGTTCTGAGCCCCCTGCTGTACTCACTCTACACATATGACTGTGTGGCCACTTCCAGTTCCACCACCATCATCAAGTTTGCTGACGACACTGTTGTGGTGGGCCTGATCTCCAACAACGACGAGACGGCCTACCTACAGGAGATTAAAAACCTGGAGAGATGGTGCCAGGAGAACAATCTTCTCCTGAACGTCAGCAAGACTAAGGAGTTGATAGTGGACTTCAGAACGAAGCAGGAGCGGTCATACCAACCGCTAAACATCAACGGGACTACAGTGGAGTGGACAGTTTCCGGTACCTTGGTGTTCACATCACACAGGACCTGTCTTGGTCCGGTCACACCCTGGTGAAGAAGCCCGGCAGCGTCTGTACCATCTGAGATGCCTAAGGAACTTTAAACTACCCTCTCAGGTGCTAAAGACTTTCTACACTTGCACCATTGAGAGCGGTCTGACGGGTAGCATCACTTCCTGGTTCTTGAACAGCACCTTGCAGGACAGGCGAGCCCTCCAGAGGGTGGTGCGGTCAGCTGAACGTACCATCCGCACCAAGCTCCCTGACCTACAGCACGTAGTGCCGGACCAGGGCCAGGAATATTTTGAAGGACCTCAGCCATTACTGAATAGAAGGAGACCATCAAGATGTGGCGAATGCACAGATATTCACATACACAGAGAAAAGCCCTGCCAAAAACCCCAAAACTAAACGTCCAACTTCAGAGCTATTTGGGACATTTACGCTATTAAAGCAGACTGTGGATGATTAGCAGTGCACGAGTGCCCTTTTCCCGAACCATCAATCGCAGAAATACTTCTCCCTCAATGTGTACTGGCCACTTGCATTTTGTAGTTTTTGCCGTAAATGTCAGTTAAGTATTCCTGCAAGGCATAGGTGTATTCAGATCACATAGGCAAGCTAATGTAGGTCTAGATAAGTGTTAGTGATGTGCACTCTACCTCTGCCATGTTAATCTGTACTCTATGTGACTCCCGGGACACGCCTCGGCCTCCGTAGCAGCAGTGGTGCTGAGAGGACACGCTCGAGAAACGGATTAGCGAGAAGAAATCAAACTCCATATCAAATATTGGTCATTTTCTTAATAATAAAAAGTACAGCGCATCTGCTAATCATTTTATATAAATAAATAGATACCGCATGATGCTCAAAAAGACAAAATTGAAAAAGTTTCAATTCTAGTTATGTAACACAGCAACGGACGGTGGCACAAGGCTGCACGCACAGTCACGGGGAGCACCGACCTTCATAAGTCAGTGTGCCAAAAGACATCGTCCTGTATACATCTGGAGCTGTGCAACTGGTGCTAATCCGACCACTTGTGCACACCGTCACCGAGAGCTCCTCAAACGGGAGTTTCCCGGCGGAAACAACAGGATTTTACTTCCGCACCCAGCCTTCTCGCCAGATTTGGCTTCTGCGAACTTCGGCCTGATCCCGAAGATGAAGGTCGCCGTTTTAACACACAGTTGCGAGATCCAGCGCAAATCGCAGAAGGTACGATGCGCTAGGAAAAGAACACTTTCAGGACACATTCCGGAATCGATGTGCAAGTGGACTATTTTGAAGGTGATCTTGTGTACACGTAGATAAACAAAATACTTTCTTGCAGACATGGCAAGTCTTGAAACTTTTTGATACCACCTCGAATGGCCTCGAAACGCCCATTTTCACTTCTTCATCCTCAAATCGTGGTTGGAAATGAGCAAGAATGAAACAGAAAGATGTACGGGAGAAGTTTTTTTTTCCCTGCTTTCATTTCTTTAGATGATGAAACCTTGTGGTCAAACCTTACAGAAATAAGAGTCTTGTTTCATTCAGTGTTAATGAGCTTCTTAGCTCATCAGCGCGATCAGTGTTTGTCTGCTGTACGCATTAGTCGACTATTTCAGGGGTACAGAGAGAAAAGATAAAAGTCTAAAAAGGAATATTTGAACCGCTTCCTTCAATTTCATTTTGCAAGACTGCTGATAAAAACAAGAAAAACTTCCCTAAACATTGAAAAGCTTCACCACGACACCAATAGACACAGAGGGGAAACAGGACTTGAACGTGAAGAAACGGGAACGCTCCAACAGCTGAAACAACCACCACAGGGCCCAAGAGAAATGTGTTTTTGCACTTTAGGTTCTGTGTTGAGCCCAAACTTAATTTGCAGCTCATTTCAATATGATTAAGAGAATTCATTTGGCTCGCGCGGCTTCACTGGCGCGCTAATGCCGGTGATTACCCCGACAGCCGGCTCGAACTGCCTCGGTCTTCTGTTTACCTGCTCTTGGACGTCCTCGAACTCGGAGTTGAGCAGCTGGATGAACACCGGCACGGCACCTGCCTCGATCACAAACTTGGTCTGTTGAGACGTTCCCGAGGCGATGTTGGTCAGCGCCCACGCTGCTTCAAACTGCACAGGAAACAGACACATTAACACTGTGAGGAAATCAGAAAGAGGACGTTCTTGCGAAGTATGTTTGCACTTACAAGATATTTGTTTTGGTGACAGAAGCTTCGAGTTGCACATTTTATTTTTAAGTAAAAAGGAAATGAATAAAAAAAATTATAAATAAAAAAAGAAAAGTTTTCGCACATTTTTATAAAGAATAATAGAGTATTATTGTCTAGAAAAAGTAAAGATTTAGATGAGTAAACATTGGTATTGCAGATTTTAAGTGCTCAGGAGGTAGATGCCTGGGGAAAGAACTTTTCCTGTGACTGGCTGAACTGGTGCTTTGTGCCGTCGGTCAGATGGCAAAAGTTCAAAAAAAGCATACTGCTTGAATGTGTGTAATCCAGAGTGATTTTCTGGCCTTTCAGACGTTCAATGCGTCCTCTGTCGTCTTCTAGTGCCCGATTGTGTTGCTGAGCCCCTAAAATCCACAATCATCTTCCCCCAAGGGGGTCCAGCAGAGGTCCAGAAAAGCAAACACCATTCTCTCAAATGACTTAATGATCACAGATGTTAGGGTAGTGGGTCTGTAGATCCCTGGTTTCTTTTGGGATGGAGATGATGGTGGAATGTTTGAAGCAGGCAGGCACTTGACACAGTTCCACTGATCTGTTAAAGATCTGTGAAAAGATGATGGTGAAACTCCTTTCCTTCTCTTTTGTTTCATGAAGACCTGATGCACATCATCTTCATTGATCTTTAGTACAAGAGAGGGGGGCTGCTGGAGGGGTTGATAGTTGAGTGGCAAGATGGTCAGAAGTGGTGTGAATTGTGAGACTTCTACAGTAAAACTCGTTCAGGTCATCGACCAGTTAATTGATTGAAAATTGATTTTCCAGCTTCCAGTGTGTTCCTGGCCTGATTATACAAGATACTGTCCACATTCCTGTAGGCATCTTCTTTGGCCTGACGAAGCAGTCTAAATCTTGCTGTGAACCATGGTTTATCCTGGTTTTATGTTTTATGCATATATCCTCACAGAAATATGAGCTCATCCAGATCAGAGGCAGCAGCTTCAAATACACTCCAATCAGTGCAGTGAAAGCAGGCTTGTGATGCCTGCTCTGTTTCATTGGTCCATTTTTTACAGTCCTTACTACAGGCTTAGATTTTAGATTTTGCCTGTATGTAGGGAGAAGATGAACCAGGCAGTGGTCAGAGTCCTGAAGCAGCTCTGCGGATGAAAAAACCGCCATCTAGTAATCTGAGAATCAGAATCGGGTTTATTAGCCAAGTGTGTTGACACAAGGAATTTGGATTCAGCTGTTGGACTCTCAAAAGTGCAGACATGAACACCACCACAAACGGCTGTAAATGTAAGGGTAAAGGATTAACCCATGTGTGTGTGTGTGTGTCTGTGTGTGTGTGTGTGGTAATTTTTTACCTGCAATGTGCAATCAGTGCTTTTTTCAAGGAACTCCACAAATCTGTTCACGACCCCCGGAGTGCCGATGACCTCGTCGATGGGTGGGTTCGGTTCTGCGTATGAAATGCATTGGAAAATATAATAAGTTAAAAAAGTGGTCCCTTCTGAAACATCTGCTGCATCGCTTATGCATCAGCAGCTACAAATAACTGTATTGTATAGTTTTTTTCTTATCATAAAAAAAAAAGGAAAAATCTGATCTGTCATGTGATCCATAACGGCGGAACTGACGCTGCTGCGATTCGCATCTCGATGCACAGCCAATGACACGATACAATAAAGATATGTATGATGCAGCTACCGATGCGATACAATTCACCGTTATGAATTTCTGATTCAGAGACAGCAAATCACAGTGCCTTCTGACTTTTACCGCATGGGCGTTTCACAAACGGCCTTTAAAGAGCAAAAAAGAAAAGAAAAAAAAAAGGAATAAAGATTGAATAAAACCAGACAATCTTTTCCTCTTCTGTTTCCAGGAAGATGCAGCTCTATATTCTATATTCTATGTGACTCTCAGGATACGCCTCGGCCTCCGTAGTGTTGTGATACTACGTCATTCACGTAGCAGCAGAGGTTAGGAAGCTAGGGTCAGCCATGATACGACGCTCCTGGAGCAGAGAGGTTAGGGCCTTGCTCAAGGGCCCAAGAGTGGCAGCTTGGTGATGCTGGGGTTTGAAACCTCGACCACTGAACTACCACTTCCTAATCTACTGTAACAGAGAATTCGTGCACACCTTTGGAGAGTAGTTTTCTGAATTTCTGAGTGGTCACCAACAGCAGATCAGGATCATCTGAGAAGAGCATTTCCACCATGTCTCTGGTTATGACTCCTTCCTGAAAAAACAAAAGTAATAAGTAAATTTGCACACCAGATCCCATTTCTGCTCGATGTTCGACTCCATAATGAGCAGGAATAATGGTAAACGGTTCAGCTCGGGATTATAGGATTATTCTAATGAAGTCAGCAAATGCACTGCTCTGATGTGCTCCGACTCACTGGTGCTGTGCTGGAGCTGACGTAAGCGTCCATGTGAAGGCTGTCAAACATTCCTCCTTCCTCGTTCAGCAACTCCACGTTTCTCCTCTTAAACAGCTGCAGGTAGCAAAGACAGGCATGTCAGGGCGGCGGGTAGTGTGAGGGAAAGCACAGAGTAGTAACAGAGAAAATTCAACGCATGTTCATAAGGGAGATGGATTTGCATTTTAAATCGTCCCTTGAAAAATAAAAAATCTAATCAAAGCTGACAGAATTTCTATGATGACATTCTATTATTTAGACTTTATGATGTTGTGGCATACAAAAACACTATATGGACATTTGAGGACACCTAATCACAAGATTCCTCTCAAATTTCATCCCTACTTGCCCCTGTAATTAACCTCCACTCTTCTGGGAAGATGTTCCATTACATTTTGGAGTGTGCTTGGGGCGAGTAAAGTCAGGTACTGATGTAGGAGAACTGAGGTGGTGTTCCAATTCATCCCAATACGCTTGAGGTTACAGCAGGCCACTCGAGATCTTCCCCTCTAACCCATATCTTAATGGAGCTGGCTTTGTGCACAAGGGCACCGTCATGCTGGAACTTCACATGCTCAGAGTTTGAGTGATGGAAACATTTAATGCGACCACACCAAAGATGTCCGATACAATTGTGTGCCTCCAACATTGTGGGAAAAGTTTGGGGAAGAACCACATGGATAGAAAATTCCTTTACAAAGTTGTTTATACAACTGAGCAGCAATGGGGTTAAGGGCCTTGCTCAGGGGCCCAGGAGTGGTAGCTTGTCATGGCTTGGATTTGAGCTCAGGATTCAAATGCCAAATTACAAATGCCATAACCACCAAGCGCCCACTTCCACAGGTGTCCTAGTACTTTTGTCCATATAGTGTACCATGATGGTGAATTTTTCGATCTGCACACTCCTTTGACTGTTATCTTTTCTCCTCGATCGGTGCAAATGTGGCCTATTTGGAGAAGATTAAATATATACCTACTAGTTTTTCACCAAACTCTGTGCTCGTCCACATTCAGCCTGCATAGCAGTAACCTTCCACCAGAGATTAAACCGTCCATGTCTCGACTTCCTGAAAGGAAACCTGGACGGCTCTCATATCATTTCCTAAGCAACTCAAGAACTGGATGGATTTGGACTGTAATTAACAATGTGCTCAGGATCACAGTTGACGTTTCAGCACCAATCAGTGAACAGCACCTCAACAATGATGGAACTGTAATGAATGGACATTCAGTGTTTAGGATGAAGTTCCTCTCAAGGTTTCTTCCTCACACCACCTCGTGTTTTCGTTGCCACAGTCACCACTGGCTCACTTATTACGGATAAACCTAGAAGTATTAGGAACAAACATACATCCTTTTTTTTTTACTTTATAACCTTTTTCTCTCTGTAAAAGCTGCTTTGATACAATGTCCACTGTTAAAAGCACTCTATAAAATTTTTATATGGAATTGTTTTTATTAATAAAACTAATCTACATTGAATCTAAACTGGGGGGGGGTAGTGCACTAGGGGGAAAGCTAGGACAAGGAGAAATCTTTCGGATCTTTCGGCTGCTCCCACCAGGGGTCACCACAGTGAATCCCCCCAGGCCTCTACATCTGCCTCTTTCAAACCAACTACATGCATGTCTTCCCTCACCACATCCATAAACCTCGTCCTTGGCCTTCAGCTTTTTCCTTCTTCCTGGCAGCTCCATCCTCAGCATTCTCCTACCGATATACCCCAACATTTCAATCACCTCACCTAGTCTCAAGAACATTCTACATGCGGGTCCCTCTAATAGAAAACACACCAATACTAACTCAGACCTGGAAATGTCTCAAATCAAATTCTCTACCTTTTCAAAACGTGTAGGAACCCTGTGTTTTCATATAAATGTCCAAGAGAATGTGGTTCATGATGAAAATAAATAAAAATAAATAAATCAAAACGAAAAGAAAATCACTCTACAGGACCGTTTCAGTTGTTTTTCCAGAGTATCATGACAACAATCAAGAGAAAGATCCACTTAATGATAGATTTTGTGATATTCTTTTCATGGGTCAATGCAGGACCCCCTGTCCAAGCTGGGGTACAGGTCGCCTCCCAGGAGAGTCTAATGCCTCGGGAAGAAAAACGAACGTGGAAATATTACCTGCTGTTCTCTTTTCTGTTTCCTCAGCTGAATGCCTTCCTCTTCTCGTCTCCGGCGCATCTCCTCCAGATTGAGCGCTTTGTTCTTGTAGCGGTTCATCCTGTAGTTATCCTTCGCAGGACTTGCTGACGGCTCTGACAGACAAAAGAGGACGAAAAACGTGAGCGCAATCTCAAACGCAAAGGAAGCCGGAAAAACTATCGCTATGGATTTTTTGCTGATAGCCGACAGTGCCGGCAAATCGACCATCGGTACCTCGAGCTTTATTAATAAAGAAGGGAAATGTCAAAGCCAAACATTTATTGTCAAATACAAATATATGATTAAAACACATTAAAAATAGATTTAAAATGACATGACAATGCACAGCATTGAGGGAGTGTTATGAGGACCGTTTTTTTTTGCATTAAGAGGGGTTTCTGCACAATGTCACATTTAAGAATTTATAAGACCATTAATAATGAAATTTAAGACCTATATCACGACATTAAAACACACATTTTTAGCAAACCAGGCTCGAGTTTTTTTTTTTCCAAGCCGAGTTCCGACAAACTTGCACTTCCCCATAATTAAAAAATTAAATCCGTTTTACGTCTGTGGCACAAGCTGGAAGAAATTTGCGGCAACAACAGAAAGCTGATTTGCTGTTGCATTTTGGTCCCATTTGTAGTCGTAATACAGTGAATTATATTTGAACCAGCAAAAGAAAAACACCACCATTTTAGACTTTTTTAATCCCCGCGGAAACCTGATTAATAAGACGGAAAAAAGATCTGAACCATCGCAGAGTATGAAGCACACGTTAGATGGACAAAAGTAATGGGACACCTGACTTTTCCAGCCAGATGTTGGTCTTCCTCAAACTGACCACAAAGTCAGCACCCAATTGTATAGTACGTCTTTAGGTGCAGTAGCAATCGATTTTCCCCTTACTTGAACTAGGAGACCCAAAGCCACTCCAGCATGACTATGCCCAAATCCATCTCCATTAAGATATGGATTGGAGTTTGTTCTCAGTAACCTGCTTTAGTGCGCTGACCTCAAGCCTTGGGACACCTTTGGGATCAATTGCACCCCAGGCTTCGTCACCTCACCTACATCAGTATCTGACGTTACTTGTGGCTGAATGAGCATAAAGCACAGTCCAACATCTGGAAGAACATTGTCCCAGAAAGGTGGAGGTTATAACAGCAAATGGGTACATGTGGAATGGGAGGTTCTAGTCTTAAGGTCAGGTGTCCACAAAATTTGTCCATAAAGCGCAAGATTAGATCTAAACCGCTAAAAGTAAAAATAAATAAATAAATAAAATTAATTAATTAAATTAAATTCCGAAACTGGAAGGAGTGAATTTGGCACAGAATTACATTGTCATATATCCAAAAGTTTTTTTTTTTCTTGGCCATGATTAATGTGAGAATTCAACTCCAACAGTGTAAATAACTCTAAAGTTTCTAAAGCTTCAGAAACTCACCAAATGAAGTAAAAAAAAAAAAAAAAAACAAAAAAAACGCAACAACACTCGATCTGTTAATCCGTTCTCTGGCTGCCAGGGACTGCAACATTGGCACATTTTCCCCTTACCTTGCTTTATAAAGGGTGCCAATATTTCTGCACCAGCCCTTATCCCTCACACTGTTTCAAAAGACTAATGACTCAGCTGATGAGTATGGTGTCCAACTTGACTGTTCAGTCACCTTCCTGCGAGAGAGAAAACCTTTTCCATGTGTTACAAATTTAGTTTTCCAGTAAAGCAAGCGTTCAGCGAGTGCAGCGTTACAGTTGTGCATCACATGCAACTCGGAAATAGCAGTCGGCCTCAGTCACCGGAGCCATGACGCTGAAACCAGGCTCTAAAACAGAGGCACGGGAGATACGTGAGGCCCAGGTTAGAGTACTCATCACTCCACTGGTCACGCCACACCATGACAATTAATCACTAATCATTTCATTAAACTAATCACACCGTGGCGACTAAACACCGCCCACACCGTGGCGACTAAACACCGCCCACACCGTGGCGACTAAACACCGCCCACACCGTGGCGACTAAACACCGCCCACACCGTGGCGACTAAACACCGCCCACACCGTGGCGACTAAACACCGCCCACACCGTGGCGACTAATAACTAGTCGCCCCTAGTGATTAATCGCTGCTCACACCAGAGCACCGGTTTCCTCCTTTCCTCGTTTTTCCTTGCCATCAGGGACAAACTTACACTTATGAAGAACATCTTTATCACCACATTATCTGTGTAAAGCTGCTTTGAGACAATGTTCATTGTTAAAAGCACTACACAAATAAAAATGTATCGAATTAATCACGGGATGGGCGACTAATCGCTCCAGCAGGCCTACATTCACAAACTGCTCTTGAACTCTTAAATCTGATTGGTCAGAAGGAGTCATCCCACCACCCTTTCGCTGATGATCCCAGACCAGCATGCCTTGTTGCACGTTACTCCTCGAAGAAAGAGGATTAACCACACGATAAGCCTGAGGGCACGAGGGTAATGACGTCGTCGACGGTATAGGGTTTGAGCACGTGCGCAGCTGGTAAGGACGGACTAAAGGGCCCCTGCATCGCTCTCTTTAGGTCAAGATGAGGCAACGTGCTAAATCCACCCCTGCTGCATGTTCCCCTCGGAAACATGAACACGAGATGAAAATAACCGCCCACTCGGCCCCCTGTCCGAGATGTTGACTTGGTGACATCGACTTCCCATGCGGTGCTTCAGAGACGAGGGTGGCCCTGTGCCAGCTTATTCACAAGACTCTGCATTTAATGCGTTTATGTAAAAAAAAAAAAAGAGAAAAAGAATAAAGAAGCGACTGATGAATCGAGTGACGATCTGAGCAGCCTGGAGACGATCCTGTATTCACATTACAGTGACTAATCACAACTCTATGATGCCCAAATAAAGTACCATGCCAACTGATCACAAAATACACAATGGCAACTAATTACAGGACACACTACGCTGACTAATTGCACCCCGATGACTAATCACACAAGGGCCACCAATCATTGGTCACAGCATGGCGACTCAAAGAACTTATTCACTTTTAATCACCACATTATCTGTGTAAAGCTGCTTTGAGACAATGTTCATTGTTAAAAGCGCTATACAAATCAAAATGAATTGAATTGAATTAATTACAGCAGACACTAATCACATCAAAGCAACTAATCACACTAAGGCAACTAGTCACACCTAAGCAACTAATCACCGGTCACTTCATGACAACTAATCACACCAAAGCAACTAATCACCAGTCACACCAAAGCAACTAATCACACCAAGGCAACTAATCACACCAAAGCAACTAATCACACCAAAGCAACTAATCACCGGTCACTCCATGACAACTAATCACACCAAAGCAACTAATCACCAGTCACACCAAAGCAACTAATCACACCAAGGCAACTAATCACACCAAGGCAACTAATCACACCAAAGCAACTAATCACACCAAAGCAACTAATCACTGGTCTCTCCATAACAACTAATCACACCAAAGCAACTAATCACACCAAAGCAACTAATCACCGGTCACTCCATGACAACTAATTACACCAAAGCAACTAATCACACCAAAGCAACTAATCACCGGTCACTCCATGACAACTAATCACACCAAAGCAACTAATCACTGGTCTCTCCATAACAACTAATCACACCAAAGCAACTAATCACACCAAAGCAACTAATCACTGGTCACACCAAAGCAACTAATCACACCAAAACAACTAATCACTGGTCTCTCCATAACAACTAATCACACCAAAGCAACTAATTACACCAAAGCAACTAATCACTGGTCACTCCATGAAGACTAATCAAACACAGCGACTAATAACTGGTCACAACATGGTGACTAAATCACATAATATTGACTAATCATAAAAAAGCTAATAATCACCAGTTAGTCCTTGACAACTAATTACACCAAAGCAACTAATCACTGGTCATAACATGGTGACTAAACACACCATATTGACTCATTACTTACTCAGCTCAGGTCTCATTCATTCCTGAGCAGCGGTGTGGTTAAGGGCCTTGCTCGGGGGCCCAGGAGTGGGAGTTTGATGAGGCTGGGATTTGAACGCATGACCTTTTAAAACCACTCCCAAATGAATCACACCACAGTGACTAATCCCTGGTCACACCATGCAGAATAATCCCACTATTAGTCACTATGGCGACCAATCCCTATCCCACCATGGCAACTTGGTCACTAAACATCAACTAATAACAAAAAAAAAAAAGTTATGATCTGTCATTTTCTAATTCTGATGAAACTCTTGTGTAAATATTTATTTCAGACAATAAATAAATATGCAAATGAACCAATGACATCACTTGGAGATTTAATTTTTTAAAATACAAGCACGGTTCAAATACTTTCCCTGAAAAGTAATCACTCTATGATTATTCACCAAGTCAGAGAGCCGTTAATTACAAATAATAATAATAATAATAATAACAACAATAACAACAACAACAACAACAATAATAATAATTATTGTTATTATTATTAGATTAATAATGTTACAATTTAATAACAGCGCTACAGCTAAAATATTTGACCTTTATTCAAATATGTCGTATTTGAATAATTTTTTTTGAGAAATACCCAAGATTAAAATATTAAGTAGATTAAAATTAAAATTAAAATAAAACAAACGCGAAATAATGCACCCGCACGCCGCTCCGACAGAACGCTAACTCACTGAGGCTGAACTCCAATCCCCCCTTCCTCCCTTCGTAGGGACACTAGGTCCGGAATAAACACGTAAGCCTGTTGTGCGCTCTGTAGTGGACTTCATATCCCACACGGACACATTTGAGATTCTCCAGCTCGCTAGCTCGCACCAACCTCGGCTGCTAATGAGGCGACTAAAGCGCATCAGCTGTCGCCTGTTGTCGGGTTTAGAAATCACCAACCGGACCCCAAATACACGAACCTGTCTCAGACATGAACTCACCCATCTTGTTGACTTTACAAGGTAAGTAGTTTTAACGCCCTGCGTTGATTCAAAGGAAAGAATCTGCGCTCCCTCAGGGGCTTCTAGAAATCGCTCCTGACAAACAATATGTCGGAGATCTACGGAGCGTCCGACAGAACAAACTTAACGAAACGAGTAACAGCGCAACATCTATGCGCATGCGTAGTCTAATTGCGTATTTTTCAAATGTAATAAACAGTCTTCAGTATCATGAAAATGTAAATCATTTTTGACCATTTAAGTCAATATATATATATATATATATATATATATATATATATATATAGATAGATAGATAGATAGATAGATAGATGTCAAAAATACACACATCCTCCACTCAAGTAGAAGTACAGATACTTATGTTTTAAAAGACTCTGGTAAAAGTTGAAGTACTGACTACAATTTTCACTCAAGTTTTACTACTACCTATAACTCAGTAGCGTGTGGTCAGGGCCAGCAAAGTCTTCTCTGCTGCCTAAACACTATCAGCAGCACTGACCTACATTTACAACCTAAATACTAATATTTGTTCTATGAAATTGTATTAATTTATTCCCAACAGTTTATTCTTTTCATTTCATAGCGTTTCTCTCGGCTGCACTGCTTCCTGCACGTTTATGTGGATGTTAGATTTTTTTGTCCAATCAGATTTCAGCCTCTATGTGCTGCCATGTCAATCTAATCTGGCCAGGGCCTTCAGAATCAGTAGTGCTGGCCCTTTTTTACCATTAAGAAGATTACCAGCGAGTTTGTTTCTTTAACCAATCAGATTTCATATTCTCCTCAAAGGGTCAGCTAGCTGTCCCAGAAAAGCGTCGGCATTGTTTCGTCCTCTAAATGGTTGGTCAGAGGGAAACTGTTACAGCCAAGTTTGACTGGTAAAATGTAATGTAATGTAGAGGTTTGGAGTCTTAACTGGGTTTCTTGCTTTAGTAAAATGGTTTTCACCCTCCATATGTGAAATACCTCTCTCTGTAATGCACACGATGTTATATTGCGATTTTGTACAGTATTGATGGTTTCTATAATAGCGATGTGATAGTGGTGGTATTAAAATGTGGATTAAGTCGGGTACGTCCCCACTGAAGGCCCAGGTACCAAATGCACGGCCCGCCACTGCTACTACTACTAATATATTGATATAAATGAATTTCAAATTTTGTTGTCTAATGAATTTCTCTAGGCTGAACAACCACCATACAGAACACAAGCAGAGAAATTATGATGATGATCAGGTGATCAGGAATGTGTCTGTTCTCAGTCATGTTTACATCACTGACTTCCTCTGTCTCATCCACGTGAACCCCGGACTTCGTGCTGCCTTCTTCTCTGCTTGTTATTAGCTTTGTATGTATGTTTGTGGTGTGTGAGAGCCAGGAAATGATAGAAAAGTGGTAGATTGAAAAAGCTGCGCAATGACAAGAAATAGGTCGATGGGCTGAAAACGGTGTGCAGTGAAAAGAATAAATATTGATCATGTCACCAAATAGATTAAAACTAAAGTAAAATCTACTTAAGTACAGTATATCAGGAACATTACTATTTTAGAAGCACTCTTATCCATCCCAGAAAGAATACTGCAGATTTCAGGAAGAATACTATTTCAGGATAAACATTGCATACTCCAGGAACAATAATCCTTATCCCTGGAACAATAATTCCTATATCAAGAACAATACTACTTTTCCCAGGTTCAATGCTGCCCATCCCAGGAACACTACTACCCATCTCCGGAACATTACTATATTAGGACCACTCTTATCCATCCCAGGAAAAATAGTGCCTATTTCAGGAAGAATATTATTTCAGGAACAACATTGCATACCCCAGGAACATACTACTTATCCCAGGAACAATACAGTCCCTGACAAAATTCTTGTCGCTTGTGTACAAATTGACCTGAAGTGCCGCTGAAATATATTTCTAATCAAGATTTTTTTTACAAGAAATGGCTCATTTTAATCCCAACAGCTTTTGTAATAATGTTTCAGTGCAAAACTGAACTGTCAAAAAGTATTCTAATATTCACAGCTTGGTAAAGCCCATTGAGTCAATTTTTGCAAACACATAAGTGTTGTCGGCTTGTCATATGAGCTTCACCTGTGACTAATAATGGATCAATTAGGTCTCAGGTGTGTATAAAAAGAACCCCAGTACACTAGACCTTCATATCAACTGCAACTAGACCTCTGCAAACATGCCTAAGATTCACCCTGAGACTAAAGTTTTGATTCGCAAGAGGCTGAAGACCAGATCCACTGCTGATGTGGCAGACACCTTCAATGTGTCTCAGCGTCAAGTACAGAGGATAAAAAAAGATTTGAAGAGACTGGAGATGTTTTTGACAAGCCCAGGTCAGGCAGACCCCACAAGACAACTGCTCAAGAGGACCGTTTGTTGGCTCGAAAATCCAAGGCCAGCCCATTTTCCACTGCAGCAGAGCTCCATGAGACCTGGTCACCTGAAGTCCCTGTGTCAACCAGAACAGTTTGTCGGATTCTGTCACGAAATGGCCTCCATGGTCGAATCAGTGCCCAGAAGCCAGCACTAAACAAAAGACAATTGAAAAACCGTGTGGCATTTGCCAAGGCCCACAGCCTGCTAAAAGGACGGACGCTAGAAAAGGGGCAGAAGGTGGATTTTTCAGATGAATCTTCTGTTGAATTACACCACAGTCACCGCAAATATTGTAGGAGACCTACTGGAGCCTTCATGGATCCGAGATTCACCCAGAAAACAGTGAAGTTTGGTGGCGGAAAAATCATGGTCTGGGGTTTTCATCCAGTATGAGGGTGTGAGAGATGGTGGAATGCAACATCAATAGTCTAAAATACCAAGAAATCTTAGCTACCTCTTATATTCCCAACCATAAAAGAGGCCAAATTTTGCAGCAGGATGGTGCTCCATCACATACTTCCATCTCCACATCCAAGTTCCTCAAGGCGAAGAAGATCAAGATGCTTCATGATTTGCCAGCCCAGTCACCAGACATGAACATCATTGAGCATATGTGGGGTAGGATGTAAGACGAAACCAAAGAATATTGATGAACTCTGGGAGGCATTCAAGACTGCTTTCTTTGCTATTCCTGATGCCTTCATCAATAAATTGTATGAATCGTTGCCAAACCGCATCGATGCAGTCCTTCAAGCTCATGGAAGTCATACAAGATATTCAATTTGGATCTCACAGCACCACTACTTAATTTGCTGACATATTTTTGTATTTGCAGTAAATTTGTTTTTCTGTTTCAATTTCTGTATAGGTGACAAATCCTTTGTCTTGCCAAAATTTGACCTTTCTGTCTTGATCAAATAATAAATCTTTTTTCAGTGAAACTAATTTATGTCAGTGCATGAAACATCATTTGGGAGGGTTTTAGCTTTTCATATGAGCTATTTCTAACACCAATTGATTCATTAAAAGTCAGGTTAATAGCAGGTGTTTCTACAAAATAGATAAGCGACAAGACTTTTGTCAGGGACTGTACATGTTTTTTAAACAATACTTCCTATTCCAGGAACAATAATTCCTACACCAAGAACAATACTACTTTTCCCAGGATCAATAATACCTATCTCAGGAACATTACTATCTTATCTGTCCCAGGAGGAATATTGCCTATTTCAGGAACAATACTGCATATTGCAGGAACAATAAAACAATTTTCCATTCACAATACTACATATATCCATGAACAATACTATTACAGGAACAATACTACCTGTTCCATTTATAATACTACCTATACGATGTGTAAAAATGATTCTTTTTAAAACTGCAGTAACAAGAATTAGAAAAGATAAGATAAACCTTTATTTGTGCCACAGTGAGGACATTTCCAGGTTGCAAAAAATGTGCAAATATGAAGCAGAGACTAAAAATGTCTATATAAATACAAAACAACAACAGTAGTGACCCTATTCAACAAAGTGCACTAGGTTATTGCACAGTGTGAACTGTTGTTATTGCGCATAGATGCAAATGATTGTTATTGCATAGTTTTAAAATTCATTATTAACAACGTGTATTATTTTTTAAACACTACTGCCTATCTCAAGAACATTACTGTCTATATTAGGAGCAATGGTGTTTATCCTAGGAACAATACTATCTTTCAGTGAAACACTACTTCCTATCCAGAAAACACAACTTCCTCAGGGATACACGTTCCCAGTAATCAACAGGTGGTTTTGAGGTTGAAACCTCTGGCAAGCAGTGTATCTTACACATACTCTGGAGGGCGCCATTGTATAAGCTCTGAGAAACACAACACCCGCATCTCTCAAGGCCGAACTCGCCTGTTTGAACCCAAAACTTGAGAAATATCTATTAGTAGACTCTGTAAATCTGCGTGCTTTGGTGTAGAAAACCAATGGTGACAGAAGTGAAACATTTCTAAGGTATTTCTATTGCAAGAAATGATACTGCAGATTCAAACCTTTTCTGCAGCAGTTTCCATGTGATTCCTCATCCAAAGTCCCATCAGGCCTGATCTTGCGGAGCTCAGCGGTTTTATAAAATGGAAGAGCCACGCTCAGCTATTAGTCAATGCTAGCCATTAAGACCTAAATGGATGAGCATTTCATTGTCGTACCGAATTGTCATATCAGTGGCTGCCAGAGACTGCAAAAGTACACACATCCTTCACTCAAGTAAAAGTACAGATACTTTAAAAGACTTTGGTTCAAGTTGAAGTACTGACTACACTTTTTCACACAAGTTCCCTCGAGTAAAAAGGTTTGGGCTCTGACATGTAAAGAGTAGCCTTTATTATGTTTTAGTGTCACGCTGAAAACTGGACCTTACATCATATTAATATAATAATACAAAAGGATTTAAAAGTTTGTTACTTAATGGTTAGTGGTGGTATTAAGAGGTGGATTAAGTCGGGTACGTCCCCACTGAAGGCCCAGGTACCAAATGCACCGCTACTTCTACTAATATATTGATATAAACAAATTTAACATTTTGTTGTCTAATGAATTTCTCCATGCTGAACATCCATTATATAGAACACAAGCAGAGAGATGATGATGATGATCAGTTGATCAGGAATGTCTCTGTTCTCGGTTATGTTTACATCACTGACTCCCTCTGTCTCATCTCAATAACACCAGACTTTTTGTTGCCTTCTGTCTGCTCATTGTGAGCTAGCCTACATCTGTGGTGTGTGAGAACCAGGAAATGATACACCAGTGGCAGATTAAAAGCTGCGCTATGACAAGAAATTGGTTGATGGGTAAATTAGGGTAAAGTACTCATGCCAGAAAAATAATGGCAAAAAAAGATTGTTGATACATAAGAGTTGTGAAAAAACTTTTTATGTGAACAGTCCTTAAAAAAATACATCGGTCTCCTCTCCTCGGATCTGCCCACGTCATCCCGGCCTGCCTCTTGATGGGGTTCTCTTCGATTAGAGACCACTGATAGTTTCACATCGTTTACGGATCAACACAGGAGATTTTGAGAATGGATTTGGACTGTACTTAATGCCAACAGTCTGCTACAATGACTACAATACAATCACCATCACTGCAGACCTCGACAACGTTTAGCTGTAATACATTCTCATTAGGGACAAACTTACAATTGAAAAGCACAATTTTAGTCGTTTTTTATTACCGCATTATCTGAGTAAAGCTTCTTCGAGACCATGTTCATTGTTGGAAATAAAAAATTATAATTAAAACAATAGCAGCAAGCGGGATTAGCCTGAACTGTCCGTGCCACCATCTCAGACTGTAATAAAAGCAACGACGACAGTGGACAATTACAATAAAGGAAATGAAAAATAAACACACATTCATTAATAATACAATTTCAGATGAATCTTTTAATGCACTGTTTTTTTTTCAGCCCTAAAATAAACTCCTATGCTGCCGTAACATTTTTACTCCTTCTGTTTACACAGATTTTCTGATTCATTTTCAGTGATGTAACCTAGGGTCGCTCGGTGTCCAAGTAGGATTTGCAGACCACTGTTCATCGCTCCTGATCCACTCCTGAATCACAGCCATCTAGCTTTTCAGCTCTGATGTCCCTGATGACCTTCTGTATAAGTGTACAAGTGTAGCACTCCAACCTCATGAAACACTAATCCTTGTTCTTCATTTTAGTTTCATAGTCACCCCAAGGGCAGCAGGAGGCTTTTAATAATACAATCTGCTCATTTAAGCTGTATGTTTCAGTGCCTTGGTTGGAGATCCAACACTGGCTCTCTGGCAGTTGAACAAACCAGTGCAACTCTAAAATAGCTCTTCTGTTTCCAATCAAACCTGACAATGTTAGATGGGAGAAAAAACTGCAACACTTTTTATGACCATAAGATTTATTGCCCATTTTACTGTTATAATACGAATAATAACTTGTACTCTTCTGATTCATTAGATTTTGGAGTGTGCTTGTGGAGATTTGTGCTCATTCAACTGCAAATGTGTTATTAAAAGTGAGCTAAGGAGGCCTGAGGCGCAATCAGCGTTCCAATTCATCCAATAGGTGTTCAGTAGAGTTGACACCAAATCTCTAAAGCATCATAACAATCTATAGGATTTGGACCTTAATTAATTACTACAGTGGCTCAGGACCACAGTTTGCATTTAATCGCATTTAATCACTGCGCACCTTAAAGATGATGGAACTGTAATGAATGGACATTCAGTGCCGCCCAGTTAAGGACGGGTTCCTGTTTAAATCTGGTTCCTCTCAAGGTTTCTTACTCATGCCATCTCAAGGTTTTTCCCTGCTCTGCTACCAGCTCGCTCATTAGGGATGAACTTACACTAATCAGAAACAAACTTATACAAACTTATACCTCACTCAAGATCCTTCACTCCAACCCAATGTGAACCATATCTTCATAGGGCTGGCTTTGTGCACAAATGCATTGTCATGCTGGTGACAATGCAAAACAGGTTTTGGGTCTCCTAGTTCACATGAAGGGAGAATTTAATGATCCACATCCAAAAGTCACCGTATACAATTGTATGCCCCAAACTTAGTGGTAACAGTTTGGGGAAGAACCACACGTCTTCTTCTTCTTCTTTCGGCTTCTCCCATTAGGGGTCACCACAGCGGATCATCCGTCTCCACACCCCTCTGTCCTCTACATCTGCCTCTGTCACACCAACTACCTGCATGTCTTCCTTCCTTCAATTCTTAAATTAAGAGGAATTCTATTGTTTAATAGATCTGATTTTACAAACAAATTAAAAAAAAGCAAAAAATAATTAACACGTGTCAGGGATCCACCAGCCATACCTTCACCTATACCCACCTATCACTCCAAGGAGCTCTCCTACTTACTAATCATCTACACCTGGCACTCATCAGAATCCATGCAATATAACCTCTGTTCCCCCACAAGCTCATTGTCTGTTCTACAGTTAGGCTGACGAACATTGTTGGACTACTCAAGCTTCGGACACTACGTTCCTGGTTTCTCTTTGCTTACTTGCTGACTTTGTTTAGTTCTCGGAACTATCTAGTCATAACTTTCACCAGGTCTAGTAAGACCTGGAGTTTCATTCTGGTTTGCCGTGTTCTGCCTTTGCCCTTTTGGTCTCCATTAAAAACCTTTGTGAATTGAGCTTCGGTTTCGCATCCTAACCACTAGACCACCAGGGAATTTATGTTAATTCGACTAAATCTTAAAATAGGGTTTTACTGCTTATTTGAAGAAATTTTTTTTATTTTCTAAAGCCTAGATATGTTTATTAAGAAATCTTACCAAGTGTAATTACCTTACTGCCCTGGCAGATCATTTGACTTGTTTCTAGTCTGTATCTTCTGAAATCATTCATTTATTTCTTATATTAAGACGGTTATTATTTGCGGTGGAAAAGTGCACCCTGGAAAAGTCAGGTGTCCCATTAATCTTTTTCATATAGTGTACACAATGCTTAAAGCCTAGCTAAATCTTTTCTATGTAAGCCAAAGAAAAGAATTGTACAGTAAACATCAGAGACCCTTTGAGGATCTTCCAGAACACCTCCTCATCTCGAGTGCATACATGCTAACGAGCAGCGGTGAAGGAGAACACAAGACCCTACCGGATAGCACACGGGAAACCTGTAAGAGGATCCCTCAAGCGCCGATGCTTGTGTTGTGCTAATGAAGCTAGTTTTAGATAGCAGAAATAGGGAGGCACATCCATTGAGAGGAAGCATGTGAGTGAGAAGACAGTGATATGTCTTTATTAACTAATACCACCACTCACACACACACACACACACACACACACACACACACACACACACACTATTTCTCATTCTCTTTATCTGCCTCTGTATAATGCCGCCAATGTGCAATGTGGCGCGAGAGATAGCAGAGAGTGGGAAGGATTTCTGAGTGACAGCAGGAGGGGAAAAATTTCCACACACAAGCACGATCACTGATGGTTGATGTGGGTTTTGGTGTTTAGAAGGCACCACTTGGAAACTCACAAGCACCAGCTCAAGGCTTCATGTTTGACTGACAGCTTTTAATACTCCCATCTGGGGTTTTAGGTGCATCAAAATTTTCCAATTCCATTTTTTTTCAAGCCTCTACAAAGTTGAGGATCTTCTTGCATGATTTCAGGGGGTTGGTTGCGCTGTTCCACGTATGAACAATTTACACACTATACTTGGTATTCAGCTGCGTCAGAAGACGAGAACTTCTTGACATGTTAATATTGCAACCTACAATTTTCAGGATATTGTTTAGAAGGAAAATTTGGAGTAAAAAAATTGCTGATGTTTTTGTTTAAAAACCAAAAAGTGCTTGCTGATTATTAACAGGGACAAGAGAGGGACTGAATCTTTCACATGCTCGCCTTGGTGAACATGCATTCGAGGACATTTCTGCTTTCCAGGCTGGTGTCTATGCAAATGTAGCAATTTAGCACCAGCAGTGTAATTTACTCAGACGTCAAAGTCACTTGTTAGTGCAAATTAATGGAATCGAAAGACAGGTATTAAATTAGCAAAGACGTTTGGCACCGCTTTGTGTCATCTTCGCATCAGGCTTGATTCACATTCAGCTAAAAGAATAGTATGCACACATACGTCTATTCGAATAGATGGTGTTCATGTAATATTTCGAATCGAATGTTTAAACTTGTTTTACTTCCTTTTATTAACATTATTAACTATTAACATTATACTTATACAGCACTTATGCAGTATACTACATTTTGGTTTGTCTCTTTAAGATCCAAACTTGCCAAAGCTTTCAAAATGATTAATTAAAATATAGTGTCCTCAGTGTCCTCTTCCTCCTCCTCCTTCTTCAAAAACCCGGAAATTTACATTCTCGCTTTGTGATTTTGCAGTAACTCATAAAATTGAGTGCACCCCTCACAATACACCCTTCCCATGCCATATATAGAGGGAAAAATAGATTCCAACATGTACTGTGATTTTCTCAAGTAGAACATGATGCCCTCACTTTAGAAACTGGGCCGAGCGGCAGTTTTCCAACATAATAATGACCCCAAACACACCAACAAGAAGACAACTGCCTTGCTGAGGAAGCTGAAGGTGAAGGTGATGGAGTGGCCAAATATGTCTCCAGACCTGAACCCTATTGAGCACCTGTGGGGCATCCTTACGCGGGAGGTGGAGAAAGGCCATGGACACATGAGTGAAAAAGGATCCCAGCAACAGCCTGTGCAGCTCCGGTGAAATCCATGCCGAGGAGGATTAAGGCCGTGCTAACAATGGTGCTCACACACAATATTGACACTTTTGGACACGTGTGTGTGTGTGTGTGTGTGTGTGTTTCACTCTCAGTTTTTCATTTGTTGTCTATTCAATGTTGTTTTTGTGTTGTCCTTGTTCCTTCATTGGTCCTTAATTAATTAATTTATTTTCCCACTCTGATTAAATGTTCTGCACTTGCATTCGCTTCATGCTTTTTTAAAGTAAAAAACGCCATCAGTGTAAACTTCTGTTAGGAGAGAATATAGTAGGAAAAGCAAATGCTAATTTTAGTTCTGCTGGAAGAGGAAGGTCTTCAGACTTTTAGCACTCGTGATCAGTGAACATCTGATACCCTCAACAATAGAAACTATTGTGTATTAGCAGGAAACACTTTTAGCATGTTGTGTGACTTCTGTCTCTGAAAGTTCAAGTTTATAATTGGCTTTTATTAAAGATATACAGTTTCCATTTCTGTAATCCCACTTTCACAATTATTTGCACAAAAACGTAGAATTTTTGTTGTTTGTACATGCTGCGATACTTTTTGTAGCTAATTTAGTTGGAAGTATTTCACAAAATCTGAGCAAACCTAGAGAAGTAAAATTAGACACAACAAACCTTTGGGTTTAAAAGAAGGAGGGCAGGAAAAAGAAAGAAAGTTCAAAATAAATAAATTGACATAAAAATATTGTAATAGTTACAAACTAGACAAATTTGACATTTTTGTACAAATAATTGTGCAAGTGGGATTAAAAAAACTAAAGCAGCAAAGGGTCGATCTTTAGCTGAGGCCTATTGTTAACATAAAGTGATGTAGCTGAGGTTGAAGAACTGTCATTGCCTGCAGCCAAACACCAAGCTGAAACTTTTTTCCAACTTTTTTGTTCATATTCAACTATTAACAATGTTTTCTTTTTTAGGCCATGCCCATGTCTGGTTTGAATCCAATTACAGACAGGGATATTTGAAGCACCTAACACACACATATATACAAACACACACCTCCACCTCTGGGCTGTCATTTTTTCATTAGGTGTCTAGAAGCTAGGATGAACCCTAGACCAACTAGACATGTACCCATATAGTATTGCATAGCAAATTCTATGGTAGTAGTTTTGATTCAGGGTAAACCTCAGTCTGTGCAAGTTTCTGATTCTGAATCTGGCAAAAGAGCCCCAGATCATTGACAGTTGGTGTTACACTTTGAGAAACCATCCTTTCAACTACTCAACAGCAAACAAGCCCTGCATGATGTGCCAAAGTTGTAAAATATTTATGTATCTGTCCATAAGACCTTCTTCCAGTCTTCATTAGGAGGTAATTC
Source organism: Silurus meridionalis (assembly GCF_014805685.1). Classification (NCBI taxonomy): domain Eukaryota; kingdom Metazoa; phylum Chordata; class Actinopteri; order Siluriformes; family Siluridae; genus Silurus; species Silurus meridionalis. The sequence continues at coordinate 3,419,512 of NC_060912.1, read as the reverse complement.
ATGTCAGTTTCTTATTTTGCCATCATCAGCAATGGCTTCTTTCCTGCCTCTCGACCTATTAAACCTGCAGCTCAAAGTCTTGTCTTCATAGTTGAAACTGAGACTTGCCTACTTGCCTACTTGCCTACCAGTGTTAAGCTCTGCTTGGAGCTGATGTCCAATGAGCTGTCTGTCACATAAGCCACTGACTCTTAGAAGCTTGTCTTTTGGCTTTTTCGGACTTCTACCTGTCAGAGTTTCCTTCAGTTTCCAAGTGACATTTGATGGTATAAACTGACACCTTGGCTGCTCTACAATTTCTTTAAAGAAAAAAAAACTTTTATAAGTTATATGTAATATGCTATAATGGTCTGTCTGGTTTTCCTGTATTAGTTGCCTTTTCTCACCATTAGAAAAGTAATATATTACTTCCTGCAGTACAACACTTTCCAAATATTGCTTAAGTATGTGTAGTAACACAGTCTTTACCAACAATGGTTTATACAGACAAAGGGTTTGTATGCAATTATCAGAAATTGAGACACCTGTAGAAATGGTAGGCATCAATATTCAGGGATTAATTTACTTTCATTGCTGCAGAACAGATGTACATTTTAAAATCCATTATTGTATACATGTATCTGACATGTACATTATTATTAATATATATATATATATATATATATATATATATATATATATATATATATATATATATATATATATATATATTTTTTTTTTTTAATGACAAAGATTTCTTTTACTTATGGCAGTTGACATCTTACCATTTAAGGTTATTCACTGGACTTAAATTACTACTTGAATTAAAAAAAGAACTGGAAAACCAGAGGTGTTCTAAGACTTTTCATCTGTTCTGCACCTACATTCATTTTGACTCCATTGCTACAGATGTAAATCAGATGCTACTCAATAAAGTGAGAGACAAAGCATTGGAAAGCACTTAGCTATGGTAATAGATAAACTCCCTGGGATCAATAGGACATAATATTGTACTCACACAGGGCCTGATGAACATGGTGTAGAAAGTCGTTCTAATTTCTTACATCTCAATTCACACTAGAGGAAATAGGTTCATAAGTGATGGTGGGCAGAATCAGACAATCTTAAAAGAAAGCCATATGGATTGAGCTGTAGGAGGAGGAACATTTTCTAAAATGAAAAAAAAAAAGTTTATGGTGGTAATTCAACTGGCAAAACTCTACAGCCTTAATACATTTTATATCATTTGGCAAATGTCCTTATCCAATGTGCCTTACAACCGAAGGCTGGGGGCCTTGCTTAGGGGCCCAGGAGTAGCAGCTTGGCGGTATAACTCATTACCTTCTGATTAGAATGTACAATGTCTTTACTACTGAGTTACTACTCTCCCTTACAACAGCAGGATATGTTATTGGAAAATAATGATGTGGTGGTGTGAAGCAGCCCGACATATAAGAGTTTCTATCACGCTGATGCAGACTCTTCATACATCACAGCAATTTCCCAATGATTACTCACTAATGATACACATACAGTAGATTAAACTGTTATTCTGTTATTGCTTAAGTGGAAGATACATCACATTACCATCAACCGGCCATGCACAAGAGCTACTGCAAGATTTCTGATTATGGAGTCTAAAGGTTGGTCAGAAGAGTAGACCAAGAGCCAAGGATTTCTTAGAAGAACATGCAGAAAGACCTGCAACCGGTACAGTTGTTACACAGAGAACAATAGGCAATGCACTCCACCACTATGGCCTCCGTGAACTCTTACCCTAGAAAGATCGATTGTAAAGGTAAAGGCATGAAGTTTCAAATGCATTTTCCTCAATAATGGAAACTTCCTAGGTGAGCCTACCTTCTTGATTAGAAATCTTGCAAGGGGCTCTCCTTAATTGCTGCATGATGCTAAAGTCATATTCCTTCCACTTGCGTATAATAAAGCTGTAGGTACTTTATACTTGTCACATGTACATTACAGCAAAGTGAAATTCTTTCTTCGAGAAGCTAAGGTCAGCCATGATACGGCATCCCTGAAGCAATGAGGGTTAAAGGCCTTGCTCAAGGGCCCAAGAATGTCAGTTTGGGTATACTTCCCGGTTTTAATGACCCCAGTAGTGCTTACATGATCATCAAGTTGTTTGTCGGTGACTAATGCCAATATAATGTAGCACAACCATCTTGGCAGACCTCTTTGCCTCCACCCATCATGAGATGTTTGTATACTTGTATTCTAAAGTGGATAAGCATTTTTCTAAGCCATAAAGATGCTCAAACCCAGCTCATTCAAATTTGCACAGGCAGGCGGTAAAGTAGAACTATCCAGGCCATGTCCACACTAATACGTTTTCGTTTGAAAACGCGTATTTTTCACACCTTTTTGGCCTTCCATCCACACTGAGATGGTGTTTTCAGTGTGGACTGAGAAAAAAGGAGGCTTCTGAAAACGCATTTTTTGTCGTTGCTGCGACGTTTCAAAGAGCCGGAAAGTAAATAAACGCCGAGGGGTAACGAAGCTGGCCGCAGCGTCTAACGATTTGCTTGGGCGCAAACACAAAATGCAAATGCCTACATCGGCATGTAGGTGAAGGGAACAGAGGTGATGAGGAGGAATGGTTTTAAGGAGAGGAACGTGGAAGGGCAGACGGTGGTAGATTTTGCTCAATGGATGGAAATGGCAGTGGTGAACACTTATTTAAAGAAGAAGGAGGATCATAGGGTGACCTATAAGAGTGGAGGAAGGTGCACACAGGTGGACTGTGTGCTATGCAGGAGATGCAACCTGAAGGAGATTGGAGACTGTAAGGTGTTGGCAGGGGACAGTGTAGCTAGACAGCATCGGATGGTGGTCTGTAGGATGGTTTTGGAAGTGAAGAAGAAAAGGAGGAGAGTGAGGACTGAAAGAAGAATAAGATGGTGGAAACTGAAGGAGGAAGAGTGTAGTGTGAGGTTCAGGGAAGAGGTCAGACAGGGGCTTGGTGGTGGTGAAGAGGTGCTGTATGATTGGGCAACTACTGCAGGAGTGATGAGATAGGCATCTAGAAAAGTACTTGGTGTGACATCTAGAAATAGAAAGCAAGACAAGGAGAAAGAGGTTGGCAAAACAGAAGTGGGATAGACAGAGTGATGAGAAAAGTAGGCAGGAGTACAAGGAGATGTGGCAGCAGGTAAAATGGGATGTGGCGAAAGCCAAGGAAAAGGCATATGAGGAGCTGTATGAGAGGTTGAACACTAAGGAAGGAGAAAAGGATTTATACCGATTGGCCAGGCAGAGGGACCGAGCTGGGAAGGATGTACTGCAAGTTAGAGCAATAAAGGATGGAGAGGGAAATGTGTTGACTAGTGAGGAGAGTGTGTTGAGAAGGAGGAGGGAGTATTTTGAGCAGCTGATGAATGAGGAAAATCAGAGAGAGAGAAGGTGTGGAGTTGGTGAAGCAGGATGTAGATAGGATTAGTAAGGAGGAAGTAAGAGCAGCGATTAAGAGGATGAAGAATGGAAAGTCGGTTGGACCAGATGACATACCGTAGAAGCGTGAGATGTTTAGGAGAGATGGCAGTGGAGTTTTTAACCAGATTGTTTAACAGGATTTTGGAAGGTGAAAAGATGCCTGAGGAATGGAGAAGAAGTGTGCTGGTACCGATCTTTAAGCATAAGGGAGATGTGCAGACCTGCAGTAACTACAGGGGAATTAAGTTGATCAGTCACACCATGAAGTTATGGGAAAGAGTAGTGGAAGCCAGGCTGAGAGAAGAGGTGACCATCTGTGAGCAACAGTATGGTTTCATGCTGAGGAAGAGCACCACAGATGCCTTATTTGCTTTGAGGATGTTGATGGAGAAGTATAGAGAAGGACAGAAGGAATTGCATTGTGTATTTGTGGATTTAGAAAGCGTCGACAGAGTGCCAAGAGAGGAGTTGTGGTATTGTATGAGGAAGTCAGGTGTGTCAGAGAAGTATGTGAGGGTGGTGCAGGACATGTATGAGGACAGTGTGACGGCAGTGAAGTGTGCAGTAGGTGCGACAGACTGGTTCAGGGTGAAGGTATGACTGCATCAAGGATCGCCCTGAGCCCTTTCCTGTTTGCAATGGTGATGGACAGGTTGACGGACAAGGTCAGACAGGAGTCTCCTGGACTATGATGTTTGCAGATGATATTGTGATTTGTGGTGAGAGTAGGGAGCAGGTCGAGAAGAGCCTGGAGAGGTGGAGGTATGCGCTGGAGAGAAGGGGAATGAAAGTCAGTAGGAGTAAGACAGAGTACATGTGTGTGAATGAGAGGGAGGGCAGTGGAGTGATGCGGTTGCAGGAGAAGAGGTGGAGAAGGTGGAGGAGTATTTTGAGCAGCTGATGAATGAGGAAAATCAGAGAGAGAGAAGGTGTGGAGTTGGTGAAGCAGGATGTAGATAGGATTAGTAAGGAGGAAGTAAGAGCAGCGATTAAGAGGATGAAGAGTGGAAAGTCGGTTGGACCAGATGCATACCTGTAGAAGCGTGGAGATGTTTAGGAGAGATGGCAGTGGAGTTTTTAACCAGATTGTTTAACAGGATTTTGGAAGGTGAGAAGATGCCTGAGGAATGGAGAAGAAGTGTGCTGGTACCGATCTTTAAGCATAAGGGAGATGTGCAGACCTGCAGTAACTACAGGGGAAATAAGTTGATCAGTCACACCATGAAGTTATGGGAAAGAGTAGTGGAAGCCAGTCTGAGAGAAGAGGTGACCATCTGTGAGCAACAGTATGGTTTCATGCTGAGGAAGAGCACCACAGATACCTTATTTGCTTTGAGGATGTTGATGGAGAAGTATAGAGAAGGACAGAAGGAGTTGCATTGTGTATTTGTGGATTTAGAAAGCGTCGACAGAGTGCCAAGAGAGGAGTTGTGGTATTGTATGAGGAAGTCAGGTGTGTCAGAGAAGTATGTGAGGGTGGTGCAGGACATGTATGAGGACAGTGTGACGGCAGTGAAGTGTGCAGTAGGTGCGACAGACTGGTTCAGGGTGAAGGTATGACTGCATCAAGGATCGCCCTGAGCCCTTTCCTGTTTGCAATGGTGATGGACAGGTTGACGGACAAGGTCAGACAGGAGTCTCCTGGACTATGATGTTTGGATGATATTGTGATTTGTGGTGAGAGTAGGGAGCAGGTCGAGAAGAGCCTGGAGAGGTGGAGGTATGCGCTGGAGAGAAGGGGAATGAAAGTCAGTAGGAGTAAGACAGAGTACATGTGTGTGAATGAGAGGGAGGGCAGTGGAGTGATGCGGTTGCAGGAGAAGAGGTGGAGAAGGTGGAGGAGTTCAGGTACCTGGGGTCAACAGTGCAAAGTAATGGAGAGTGTGTTAGAGAAGTAAAGAAAAGAGTGCAGGTAGGGTGGAGTGGGTGGAGAAGAGTGGCAGGAGTGAGTTGTGATAGTAGGGTATCTGCAAGAATGAAAGAGAAAGTTTATAGGTCTGTGGTGGGACCTGCGATGTTGTATGGATTAGAGACAGTGGCATTGAGTAAAAGACAGGAGGTGGAGCTGGAGGTAGCAGAGCTGAAGATTTTCGTTGGGAGTGACGAGGATGGACAAGATTAGAAATGAGTTTATTAGAGGGACAGCGCATATAGGATGTTTTGGTGACAAGGTGAGGGAGGCGAGATTGAGATGGTTTGGACATGTGCAGAGGAAGGACATGAATTATATTGGTAGAAGAATGCTGAGGATGGAGCCACCAGGTAGGAGGAAAGAGGAAGGCCAAGGAGGAGGTTCATGGATGTGGTGAGGAAGACATGCAGGTAGTTGGTGTGAAAGAGGCAGATGTAGAGGACAGGGTGGTATGGCGACGGATGATCCGCTGTGGCGACCCCTAATGGGAGCAGCTGAAAGAAGAAGAGGAAGAAGATTCATGAATACTCATGAATTTACAAGATATCTGTTATACCCTGGAGAGGTGGAGATATGCGCTGGAGAGAAGGGGAATGAAAGTCAGTAGGAGTAAGACAGAGTACATGTGTGTGAATGAGAGGGAGGGCAGTGGAGTGATGCGGTTGCAGGAGAAGAGGTGGAGAAGGTGGAGGGAGTATTTTGAGCAGCTGATGAATGAGGAAAATCAGAGAGAGAGAAGGTGTGGAGTTGGTGAAGCAGGATGTAGATAGGATTAGTAAGGAGGAAGTGAGAGCAGCGATTAAGAGGATGAAGAATGGAAAGTCGGTTGGACCAGATGACATACCGTAGAAGCGTGAGATGTTTAGGAGAGATGGCAGTGGAGTTTTTAACCAGATTGTTTAACAGGATTTTGGAAGGTGAGAAGATGCCTGAGGAATGGAGAAGAAGTGTGCTGGTACCGATCTTTAAGCATAAGGAGATGTGCAGACCTGCAGTAACTACAGAATTAAGTTGATCAGTCACACCATGAAGTTATGGGAAAGAGTAGTGGAAGCCAGTCTGAGAGAAGAGGTGACCATCTGTGAGCAACAGTATGGTTTCATGCCGAGGAAGAGCACCACAGATACCTTATTTGCTTTGAGGATGTTGATGGAGAAGTATAGAGAAGGACAGAAGGAATTGCATTGTGTATTTGTGGATTTAGAAAGCGTCGACAGAGTGCCAAGAGAGGAGTTGTGGTATTGTATGAGGAAGTCAGGTGTGTCAGAGTATGTGAGGGTGGTGCAGGACATGTATGAGGACAGTGTGACGGCAGTGAAGTGTGCAGTAGGTACGACAGACTGGTTCAGGGTGAAGGTATGACTGCATCAAGGATCGGCCCTGAGCCCTTTCCTGTTTGCAATGGTGATGGACAGGTTGACGGACGAGGTCAGACAGGAGTCTCCTGGACTATGATGTTTGCAGATGATATTGTGATTTGTGGTGAGAGTAGGGAGCAGGTTGAGAAGAGCCTGGAGAGGTGGTAGTTAAATGTTTAAGGCTCTGAATTACTGATCAGAAGGTTGGGGATTTAAGCCCTGTATTGCCAAGCTGCCACAGTTGGGCTCTTGTGGAAGGCCCCTAACCCTCTGTGCTACAGGGGTGCTGTATAATGGCAAACTCCAGAAGGAATTTTACTCTGTAATGTACATGTGACAAGTAAAAAGCACATTTACTTTGCTTTTTGGGGATTGTGATATTATGATTTTTATCTGTGCCAAAGTTAATTCAGATGTCTGATCAAAATGTAGTGAAAATGTTTTTTCCCTTATGGTATAAGAAATTATTTATGCTTGTATGGTTGAAAAAATAATGCAATGTCTTATTTATTATTATATCATTTTCTTCCACATTTGGACAAAACTGCAATTCCGAGCGGAAAATTTAAAGGTAAAAAAAAATTTTTTGTTGTATTAACTGAGCTGTCAGAAGATAACTATTTGGCTATTATAATACTAACAGGCACGCTTACTGTTAGAGCATGATGGAAAATCCCTCCATGGGGAGCTGAATAACATTGTAAAGGAACATGCGGCTCTTTCCTATCACCAGGCCCCAAGGCCCAGGAGCTGATAAGAGTGTGAGAGGATGAGGTGGCTTCGGCCCTCAAGCCCATCTCATTATTAAAGAAAGCTCCGGTGGACAGCTTGCCGTGCTCATAAATCCTCATGGTTATCCTGGATCGGTGGACGAGTGAGAGACTGAGAGCCCCTGGGTAGGAGACGTGCACTTGCTCCTGCACTAAATCAACCTTCTAGATCTCACCCAAGCCTTCGTCTAATCTCCAGGCCCACAGAAAGGCACCAGGTGTAATAAAACTCCACGATGCTAGATGTCTTTCTTCAGGCCTCAGAACTTTCTTATTAACTCAAGACCTTTATTTCTCCAGCTGTTACAGATGTTAATAATGTATGCTGTGCTGCTGTGCACTGAAAGCTCCAAAAGCCTGGATGGATTAACCGAGTTATTCAACAGCCCTTATTGCTTTTATGGAGATCTAATGGAAATGAAACGCTATTTTTTTTAAACGTGAGGATAATAAGTAATAAAAAATAATCAACAGCAAGGTGATGGAGTCACTGTTACCCCTCAGAAAGATTTCCCTGTAATGACTTATAAATCCTTCATTGTTTTATTCCTAACAATTCCCTTTTAGTGAAAACACATTATTTTTTTCTTTTTCTATAATCTTTATAGTTCAATTCTAGGTCAGGGGTCGTCTGAAGAACAGATCCATTCCTGCTAACACGTGCATTATACCAGCTTTAAAGTGCTCTGTTTCTCACCAGCTTTTCTTTTTCTTCCTCTTGTATTTAATAATTCAAAGAAATGTAGATAGTCACGTCGCAGCAATAAAATAAAGCAAAGCCGTCCATCCTGAGAACCTTCCGGAACTTCATTAAAGCATTAATTAAATACAATAAAATTAAATTAAAGCATTTTTGACAACTGGAGACACCCTTCACCATCAATAACTAAAAAAATAAATAAAATATCTATCTATCTATCTATCTATCTATCTATCTATCTATCTATCTATCTATCTATCTATCTATCTGTCTGTCTGTCTGTCTGTCTGTCTGTCTGTCTGTCTGTCTGTCTGTCTGTCTGTCGCCTTCCCTCCATCCTTCCTTCCTTCCTTCCTTTCTTTCTTATCTGTTTATTTGTCTGTCTCTTGTTTTTCTTTTTTCTTTCTTTCTTTCTTTCTTTCTTTCTTTCTTTCTTTCTTTCTTTCTTTCTTTCTTTCTTTCTTTCTTTCTTTCTGTATATTTGTTTGTATGTTTCTGTGTACGGTATTTTTTAATGTCTTTCTTTCTTTTTTTTCTTTCTATTCAATTGTGTCTCTTTCTTACTATGTTTTTCTTTTTGTTTTTCTTTTAATTTCCATCCATCCATCCATCCATCCATCCATCCATCCATCCATCCATCCTTTCTTCACCACTGATACTACTACTAGAAAGTCAATAAAACCACTTCGACTAATCAGATTTGGGAAAACCAGCAGCACTCTAGTGTAATTATAGATTTAACAGGTTTAGCTCTTTGATAAAAAATATCCAATGACTCTCACATTACAATTTTATTCATAATTTATAATAATTCAGGTTTATTTGTACAAAACTTTTAATATATAACATAAAAAAATCAATACATGTACACCACACACACACACACACACACACACACACACACACACACACACACAGAATTCTAACAGCTGAACTGTCCTAATAACTAATCCCTTGTCCTAAATTAACTTAATGTGACCAGGTCCACTGTTAAAAATGCTATACGAATATAATTGAATGGAATTCCCTGATACTGCATTGGTTCTTAAATCCATCTCTGGGTTACAGTCAATACAAATATACTTGCAGTCGGTACACAATGATGGGATATGTTTTGGACCAATTCACTTGCAAATTGGATTAAATTTCTCATTTATATAAACCCCTTCATATAATTTATCGCTCTAGAATTCACACCCACCATCGTAAATGTTGAACGATGTGTTTTATTGTCTCAGTTTGTTCGTTGTTTTCCATCGTATCTGCTCTCCACAGGACCATTTCCTGCAGCTTTGACTATTTGATCCACAATCCAGAAGAAGAAGAAAAAGGAAAAAAAAAAACAGCAAAGCAATAAAAAGCTCCTCAATAATGGGTTTGATTAAAGAGCTTATTGGTTCTGACAAATGCTTGGTAATTACAATCATAAAATTTTTGCTGCTGCTTATATAATTAGTTTCTTATCTCCGCCAGTTGACTTGCAAGAGAGGGAATGTTTGTCTGTTCAGTTAATTAATTGAAATAAAGTACTAACTGATGCATTCAATTTGATGAAAGGCAGTGTGCTTACAGATTATTCAAATGTTCTGGTATACAACACAGGAGTTTGGAAGCAGAGGTGCCTACGTAACACTTTAGGTAAAAAAAATGTGATAGACATGCAGTGCTTTCAGTTTATATATATATATATATATATATATATATATATATATATATATATATATATATATATATATATATATATAGCATGTTCTTCTACTTTGAATGCTCAGGTTGAACAGGTTTGGATAGCTCCACAAAGAGTCCTAGTTCCTCTAAACGCCTTCACGTACGTAAAAATGCTGGAGTCCACCATGCTGTTCAATAAAGCAAAAATGTTTTTGTAGGCTTTTCCCATCTGTGTCTCGAAACAACCCTGTCTCTGAGCTCTGCAGCCAGTTCCTTTGACCCCATGTCTTGGGGTGCATCTGAGTCAGATTAGTTCACTAGTCAGGGTGTTGATCAGGGATCCAGGGAATCGCAAAATCCTGCAAAAGAGCACTGAAATGTGTGATCCCTAAAAAAATCTCACAGTCTATATATATATAAAAAAAAACAGGTAGCTCCCATGCACACTTTATTGAAAATAATATTTTTTCTAAAGCTTCTTATCTTGGGAAATTCAGAATTTGGGTGAATTCTCGGGTAACTTCATGTACAAATACTTATCATTGTTGTAGAGTTCAAATTAATACTTCAGTGAGACATTTTTTACTTTATTTGAAGGTTTATATATAATTTGTTCAAGTAACCCCACTTCCAAAAACGTTTCTGTGCAAAATGACACTGTGCAAAACACATTAACAAATAAGAAAACAAATTAACAATTTCGAAAACATTAACAAATTCAAAAACAAAATAACAAATCCGAAAACAAAATAACAAATCCGCAAACACATTAACAAATCCGCAAACACATTAACAAATCCGAAAACACAACGACAATTCAGACAAACCGGCAAAGGTAGGTATAGATGTGAATGGAACACTTACCAATCATTGGACGAGACACCTGTCATTCAAGATATACAGGAAATAACTTTGTTTCTTGTGTATGTGTAAAGTTCTCTGTTTACTTTAAACTATTTTTATATTTTAATTAGTGCACCTTTAAATATAAGAAAATAACAGAAGTAAACATTGGCAAGCAAGGAGAAACTGTTGTACTTCCCGATCGAACACTGCGGCCACGTCACCCAAGTCCTGGAGCGACTAAGGGACCATCATCTCTACCTCAATCTCAAGAAGTGTGAGTTCCACCGTTTGGAGGTGCAGTTCTTGGGATATGCGATTAGCCCGTCTGGGATATAGATGGACAAGGGGAAAGTGGACTGGCCCCACCCAAACACCACCAAGGAGCTCCAACGCTTCCTGGGGTTCGTCAACTTCTACCGCCAGATTATCCAGGGCTTCAGTCTGGTCACCGCCCCGCTCACCTATCTGTTGCAGGGGAAGGCCAGACCATTACGTGGACCCCAGAGGCCGAGGAGGCCATCCAGGAGCTGAAGAGTCTAGCCTGATCCTCTGCCCCATCGTCTGGGAGTTAGAGGAGGAGATTCGAGCAGCGGCGCAAGGAGAGCCCACCACCACCGGGTGCCCGGAAGGAAGGACATTCGTCCCCGGGACATGCCGTCAGTCCCTGCTAAAGTCGATTAATGAAATGCCGTCAGTCCCTGCTAAAGTCGATTAATGAAGCCCCAGATTCCTGCCACCGGGGAAGAAGACAAACCCTCCTCCTAGCCCAAGCATGCTACTGGTGGCCCAGAATGAGTGGGGGGGGGTCTCCCGATTCGTCCAAGGCTGCCCCATCTGTGCCATCTCAAAGACACTATGACATTTACCCGCATTGACTTCTTCACCTGCCCACAGCTCTAGAGACTGCCGAGGCGTTGTTTCATCACGTCTTTCGGAACTTCGGCCTCCCCGAGGAAATCATGTCCGACCGGGGACACGTTTTGCTCAAGAGTTCTTGGTGTCCTTTGTTGTATTGTTTCCTGATGCACCAAATGTGTGCAAAATGTAAAAAGTCTAGACTGCAGGCAGGGCAGTTCACCACCTTAACTCTTCTATTACGACATCATGTCAGTTTTAGTAAGGACAGAAAAACCAAATATGCTTTCCTGAAAAATATTTTTTCTGGATAAAAGCATTGTTGCTCTAAAACCTGTATATACTGTTCAACACTGATTTATTAAATTACCCTTTACCTTGGAATGGTACATTTCCTCAGTTTAATGTTCTACTGTGAATAAAATATAGGTTTATAAGATTTGTAAATCATTGCATTCTGTTTTTATTTACATTTTTGAACAGTGTCCCAACGTTTTTGCAATTGGGGTTGTACTTATTTATGTGTTTATGTCAATGTGATATTTCAGACGATTTCTTTTGACAAATTTGCAGTTATTAAAATCTTAAAAAATTTTTAAAGTCTATTATTCCAAATCTGCTTAAATCTCATTGTTACACAATGAGAAAATAGAAAAATGAAAAGCTACATGATGAAAAACTGCTACAATGAAAATCTACACAATAAAAGTCACACAATATGAAACTTCTAGAATGAAAATTTACACTACAAGGAAATGAAACAATGGAAAACTACACAATGAGAAATTGCCACAATGTGATTTTACACAATGAGAAACTGCCGGAATAAAAATGGCAAAAATAAAAAGCTACACAATGAAAAACTGCTACAATGAAAAGCTATACTATAAAAACTCAAAAAACAAAAAGCAACACAATGAGAAATGCTTTGGGAACACCTCGTTGTCCACACTCTGAACCACATGTAAAATCCGGCAAATAGGCAAGTTGTGACGTCATCGTGACAAAATGGCTGCGCTGTGGTAACGACACTGGCTTCTGCACAGAAAGAAGGTAAGCGCTGCAGGGATGCAGGGAGTGTGGCACAGGGACGCAGCATCTTGTTTCCCCTGGGAAAAAGCCTTGACCCTGAGCGAAGCTGGGAGACCAGAGGACTCAGAAGATGCCAAAATCGCATCCACTACCCACCTGCTGAAAGTTTGCTTGTTGGCAGGGAATCCCTTTCTATAAGGGCCATAGCAGACAAACAGCTGCTCCGACTTCCTCCACGGACTCGTCTCCTGGTCGGGGCTAGGAACGGAGGAGGGCAGAATGCCCGCAGCACGACAGGTTGTGCGGCACCATAGGCACGTACTCAGGTTTCATGTAAAGAAATGCGCTGGTCATGCCAGGGGCAAATTCCAGGCAGAACGGGGCCACGGACAAAGCCTGTAGTACCCCGATCCTCTTCAGGGAGGAAATCGCCATGAGGGAAGCGGCCTTCACCGACAGGTACCTAAGGGCCGCGGCCAGGGGCTCGAAGGGGGGGCTTAGATAGAGCCGCCAACGCAACAGCCAAGTCCCAGACAGGAACTCTGGGTCGCTTCCTGGGCCTCATCCTATGGGCGCCAGGGAGGAAACGTTTCACCAGAGGGTGCCTATCCAGTGACTGCTCCGCAGGTGGTGGTAATATAAGCCGCAAAAGCGGACACCTAAACCTTCAGGGATGAAGGGGTCAACCCCGTGGCAAACTGTCCCTGTAAGAACTCCAGAACTGAACCAACCGGGCAGTTAACTGGGTCCAACTCTGTGGTGCTCACACCACATCGTAAACCTCGCAGCATACGACCTCCTCATGGAGGGAGCTCTGGAATGGAGGATGGTCCCCAATACCTTAGCAGAGAGACCAGCAGCTACCAGCTGCTCAGGGGCCACAGCCACAGACTTCACAACTGAACAAGGGTTCCAACTGCCTGCAGGAGGAGATCCCTCCTGGGAGGAATTTTCCCTTGAGGAGGGACACCAGGTCCGCAAACCATGGTCCGCCCGGCCATCGAGGTGCTACCAGGAGCCTCGGCCATGTCTGCACCATGGCATCCAGCCCTAATGAAGGCTTCTGTGGACACTAGGGCTGACATTGACCAACCTACGGCCACGCCGTACCTTGGTGGCCCCGAAGATTAGGTCACGCAGACGGAATTCTGCCTGCATGTAAGCTCATGACTGTGCAGATACACACAAAGCGCTTACCTGAACAAGCAGAAGCCAGTGTCGCTACCACAGCGCAGCCATTTTGTAGCTTCCTGGTTTACGCGACGTCGCCCGCCGATGACGTCACGACTTGCCTATTGGCTGAATTTCAATCGTAGTTCAGAGCGTGGACAACACCAAAGCGTTGAGACGCAGCTCGAAGTTCCCGAATGGAGAACAGTTACAATGAGACAATGTTACACAATGAGAAAAAATTTTAACTACAAAATGCGAACCTGCTGCAATAAAAAATAAATAAATAATACAACTTAAATGTTATATGATAAGGAACTGGTAACAAAAAATTCACAGCACATCAAATTTCTGAAATGAAAGTGTACGCAAAAAGACATCACAATTGACAAACTATTACATAATAACCAGTGAAAAAGAAAACTTCTCAAAGAAAAACTGTTACACTAAAAAACCACACAACGAGAAACCACGTGAAAAAAGTTGCGCACCTCAGCAGTCGCTCTGGTATAATATGTCTGCGATTCGTGCCCGCGATACCGACTCCGAGGAGATGAAATGGAAATGAACTTTAAATGCTGTGTTTGTGTATATGTTAGCATTTCTGGCAGAGAAACGCTAATAAGAAAAAAGACAGAGAAAATTCCTCTAATACTTGAAAAGGGCAAAGTCAGGTGTATTTATGGAAATTACCAATGCACTCTGCCACACAGTTTAAAAGCCCTGCTATTTGGTGCTGACTTCGCAATGTGTGTGTGTGTGTGTGTGTGTGTGTTTTCAAGGTCCAGATATTACAAAAGCCTAGCACAGCAATATCAGGTTAAGACAGATGTTAAGACTGGAGGTGATGCTTATAATGTCTTTCTACTCTCTGTAAAATAGGAAGGCACTTTCGGTTCTCCTCAGTGGAACTCAAATACTTCTCCTCCTACTCCCTCACTACTATTCATAATACTTCTACTATTCATCAGTGGTGGGCCGTCAGGGCCAGCAAAGCGTTCTCTGCTGGCCTAAACTCACTGACTTATCTTTTTAATATATTTATGTCCATGAATATGTATTACATTTTACCCAATAGTCTATTCTTTTCATTTCATAGTGTTACTCTCGGTTGTGATGCTTCAAGTAGTGTAAGTTTAGGTTCGAGTTTCTATCCAATCAGATTTCAGCAGTCACATCATGTGTTGGGTCAAAGGTATTGATCTGCCTTCACGGTGAACACCAGAGATGGAAAATTCAAATCTAAATTTACTGATTCAAATCCTTCTGATTTACTCAGTGAACGGATTCGAGTCTCATGAGTCCCAAGAGTAAGTAGGGATTCTGCCTGATTTTGCCTTGGAATTTCACTAGAGGGCACTCAATAAATCCTTAGAATTTACCAAATCTGTGGACTCATGAATCCCACTCACAAGTCCCTCAGATCTGGCTGTTTCACTACTCCTAATCTCAATGGGTTAGGTGGATCAGCCAGGACAAGTATAGAACCCGTGAAACTGAGTCCCTCGTGTTTCTGATCATGCAGGAAGTTTCCTGGACACCTCAGTCTGCTACTTGTTGCTTCAATTACTTGCTAACAACAACTTGGAACAACTAAATTGTGTAATTTATTCATCTTGTATTTACAGATGTTGTTGTTACTGTGAGAAAATGAAGAGAATGATTCATGAATCTGGAGACATATAAGTAAAGCATTGGGTTATTTAAACAAGATCAATCCGGATTCGCTCATCTCCAGTAAACACTGCAGGCGTCTTATAGCTTACAATTACATGGTGCTGCAAGCTGTTGCTTTAACCAAACAGATTGCGACTTGACTGCTCCCAGACCCTCTAGAAGGCGTTCGATCACGTCTGCACTTTCATTTTCATTTTTGTCCTTTGATCGGATGGTCAGAGGGCGCACTAGTCAGAGCTCGCAAACCGCATCTGTAGCAAACTGCACAAGCTCAAAGATATTCGTGTGGATTTAATAGCTGTTTTCAATTCCACAATGGCTGACAGAGGAGAAGAAAATGGCATTTACAAGACAGACTTTTTTAAGAAAAACTTGAGATCAGAACAGTTGCTCTTTTTGAACCATTTATACTTTTGTGTTTTTTTTCTGTAGAATTTGTGTGTGTGTGTGTGTGTGTGTGTGTGTGTGTATGTATGTGTGTGTATATATATATTTATTAATATTTATATATTATTTATATATTTATATATTTATATTTTCTGTAAGAATTGTAAAAATATAAGTAGTAAAAGTATTGAAATGTATTCTTTCTTTCTTTCTTTCTTTCTTTCTTTCTTTCTTTCTTTCTTTCTTTCTTTCTTTCGTTAATGTTCTATTAGATGTCTACTAGATGTTCCACTAGATCTTCTAGAATCAGCTACAAAGGTATTAGTAAAGTCCGGTGCATTTGTAGGTGAGGTGAGGAGGCCTGGGGTGTTTGGTGAAGAACCACATATCGTTGGAAATGTCAGGTGTCCCAATACATTTGTATGTATAGTGTAGATTTTGATACTGGGTCACTTTTTTTTTACTTCAGCCAGAGATTTAGACTTTTGTCATTTTTTACTTTTTGTTTTTTGTTTGTATAAAACACAGGTGGATGCAAAGCCCTTTAAACCACTGTTGTTCTCTTTTT